>NW_019384642.1:255131-333620 GCF_000671375.1 Centruroides sculpturatus | reverse complement strand
AAATAATAACTGTTATCTTAATTACGCAATTATTCTCTTATTTTTACGATATCATCTCGCCGCTAGGGGGACAAATGTTTATCTAGTAGTTAAAATACAATTTTAAGTGATGTAAAACGTAAATTTACATATATAACTAAAGGAAAAAAGTTTAAATTAGAAAATTACAGTTCTAATTAATAATCGAGCGATAAAGCCGTCAGAAAAAAAAAAATAATAAATCGAAATTTCGGACATGACGGCGAGGCGCAAGTATTGTTCACTTGTAGCCAATCAGAATCGAGGATAGAAGAGAAGGTCTACCGCGCGACGTTTCCCGTTCAGTCGTTGAAGTGACTCGATAGAGTAAGCTTGCGTTTCCTCAATCCGTCATGGCAGCGATCGTTTAGTGTTGTGCACGTAACAAAAAACCTTCCTCAACATTTAAACATTCTTATTTCGTATCGAGGAAAGGATCGACCTATCAGCAACCTATTTAAGGAAATCATAATGGTATAGTGGACATTGTGTTTCGCGACGTTGTATACCACTCATACTCGTAGAACGGCTTAAGTAGCGGGGTAAGTACTTTATAATACCGTAAAATTCTATATTATTAAATGAATCTTTTATGATATTACATATTTCATAGGTCATTGTTATCGTTGATTGATTCTGTTTTTCGGGTTTTGATGTTCGGTTCGCGTGTTATCTCTTTTATATATATATAAATATATTTATTTATAACATTGTCCTCTTGTTTTTCTATGGAGCAACTAAGACTTAATTTTTTGATAAGCGCATAGCTTTGTAAGATCTTATATTCTCTATTCTTACCTTCAGCATTTTTCTTGCTTTTTTTTAAAGTTCAAACGACGATTTTTAAAATTGTTCTTGTTCGATAAAACTAAATCGGTTTTGTGCCCTTGCAGAATGCTATCTAGTAACATAAGAAACGTGCTCTACTACTTTCTGGTCGTTCCGCCAAAGATACAACAATTTGCATACTCTTTCGTGTTTTATTGATCTTTTACCGAAAGGTAGACCATTTTTTTTATTTCTCCCTTCTTTTTTTTCATTCTTCAGTAAATGGTTATATTTTGATCCTTGGGGAAACATAGAGGAATTTATGTACTCTAGTCAAACTGCTGTTTCTTCCTCCTTTTTTCTAAACGTGGAAATATATATAAAGATTGTATATTCAGTTAAATTTTTCCATGAAAAAAAAGTTTAAAAATTATATTCTAAAATATATAAATTTATTAAGTTTTTTGGTCGTTTTAGAATGTATAATTTATAACGGTAATATAAATACAAAACAGTTTGTAATAAAAACATAAAGAGAATTCGTCATACAAACTAGTGTTTATGTTCCGGTATGACGCAACGGTTTTTGAATTTAAATGCTGTTGTTTTTTCATGATAAAAAAAAAACACATAAAATTAGTAAATGTCAAGCTGTGAGTGTAGTACTGTATTTTAATTATGTTAAATATAAAAATATACAGTGCTTTATCAGCTCGCATCTATTGTTTACATGCCATTAACAAACACTCCACTAGTGTGACGTTTTAAACTTATGTTAAACATGAAATATAGTGTTTTGTCATAAAATATAAATATAATTTGTGTTGTGTTTTAGATCCAACGAACAGTTTTCGTATTCAGCAGAAAATTCTTTCACTACTCATTGTGACATATTGTAATTTACGCCATTACGCGTAACAATTGTTACAAAATTACATTTTACTTTATAAACTCTGCGGTGATTTTAAAGGAATTTAGCTGTACTCATTAGGCTCGAAAGTGTAATATCTTTTATCCCGACAAAGTTTGTTCAATGAAGGCTATGTACGCACTTAAGGATAATGGAATCTTGTGCAGAGAGAGAAGCCACAGTTGTCTCCACACGGATGATTGATTAATGCTGTACTGTACAGATACAAGACCAGATTGCATTGATCTCAAAAATCTTTATTTATTTATTTTTTCGCTCATGCTAATTTAAGTATACGGCGTGTAAACACTGTTGTTACGTTTTTCCTTCTCTTCTGAAAAGAATAATCGCATTATGATGTTGATAATGTTTGATTAATGATACCGACTACAGTAATTGAAAGGATGCTTCATTTATAAGAATTTATCCGAAGAAATTTTATTAAATAATGCAAAAATGAGATTTGCAAGATACAAAACATCGTCCAATCTTCTATCAGAAGGGCTCTCGACGATCTTTCCCACTCGGATGGGATAAAAGTGAGCGCTCCGTATTGAAGTAAATATACAAAAAAAAAAGAAAAAAAGCAAAGCTTTACCTGATAGGAATTTGCCTGAGGCCTCCTTAAGCGAGGTATGCTTCAGTTTAAACGCGTATCCAATATCGGAAGCGAATAATTGTGATAGATGCGCAGAATCTAATGGGAAATATCGTTCCTAGCAACAAAATAGACTTGAAGCACGCTTGGGACCTTATATACTTCAGTATCTCAATCCCGAAATTGCAATGTATACCATTGTGCTGAGATTGTATGCCTTATATTTCAGGCGTTCTGTCTCTTTTGGTTGTCTCTTGAGAGTATTTTTCAAACCATTCTTTTCTCCCTCAAGAAATATCTTTTGCTATGAATGTTGGAATATTTCAGCCAGGTTTTTTTTTTTGAAAAACACGATTTAAAATTCAAAACAATCACATCTGTTGACTGTCCTTTTTTATTTTCTTATTCCTTTCTTTCGTCAGAGTTGACGAAATCTTGACATATTCAAAAGAGTTTGGTTTTCTTTCATGCTGCGTTTAGTAATACATGGGATTATCTTGTCGCTCCTTTTGTTATTTTTTTATAAATTTTAAAATGTTTGCATTTAAACTTTTCTACATTTTTTAATATTAAAAATACCATTCTAAAGTATGCTGTAAATTAAATTATTTACTGTATTTTTTGTATACAAGTATCTTTTTCTTAGAGTTTTTCTCATTTCCATCGTTAAAAACTTAGAAATTTATACACTATCTCGATAATTATTTTAAAAAAATTCAATTAAATTAATTTTTAAAACGTTTTACAAATAAAACTGTAAAGAAATCTTTTGAATAAAACGGATATTTCTCCGATAAAAACAACAATTCCAAAATAAATGCGGTTCTATTTCTCAAACTGGATATTATTTCTATACTTTTTGTTTATTCAAAATCTAATATATCGAAAAGCACAATTCTTCAGAAAATAATAATAATAAAAAAAATTGACAGAAGAAAAATATGTACGAATATATCCTACTTATATTTCTATATAAGTGGATTGTCCAAAATAGATTATATATATAGTTTGAAGTGCTCAAACTAAAGTCTTGGCACGTTGCAAACATTTTTTCGATAATCCTAAAGGCGATTTACAGATTATTTATTCAGACTTGATTAATTTTGGATAATTCTGCGATTTTTAATATTAAAATAAAAGGAAGGAAGGAAGGATAACTAAGAGAAAGAGGAAAATATTTTCGAACGAATAAGGAACGTTCGAAACATAAAAAGCTGTATTTAAATCAAGATAGATTAGTTTGCTGTCAACTCTCTTACTTCGTATATCCCACTCTTTCTATTGGGAGCACATAATATGTGGAAGTAGTCTTTTCCTTCAGGGATTTTTGCACCTTCTGATAGGCCCAAGAATCCAGTTCTGGTACTAGAATCGTGCACATGGGAGATGCCAGATTAATATTTGTGTCTTCTCTTTCCATTTCGCTTTCTATACGCGATTCGAGAACTAGTCTTTAACGGAATTTACCCTTTAGGCTCTTCTCTTCCGAAGTGATATTGTGCAAGCAAATTGTTATTTTTTTCCTACTCTGGAAATGGAAGGCCATCTTTTAGTATTCTCAGTCAGTTGCTTGCCGCATGGCGCGTTGCTGCGTCGCTTCTCGCGTAAGCAGTACACTGCATACACTTCGCGATCTTTTTTCACATTTAAATTATAAAATATTGGATATATATTTGAACGTTTTTTTTGTATAAATTATATATTTAATTGAAAATATTAAGGGTTGAGGATTATGCCCGAAGCCACGCGATTTAGCGCGACGATGCATAACACAAAAAGTATACTCTATAAAAAAATAATGTTTAATAATGGATATATATATGGCTAAGCAAATGATTTTGCAGCTTTAAAGCTCAATTTTAAAACTTTACTGTCGGTAAAGGAATAAAACTGTTATTAATAGCCGCTTAATATTGTAATTACACGCCTTTGATATTAAGTAGTACATGCCTTTATTCTTTGATTGTTTCATCTTCTAAGGAGAATATACGAAAATCCGATAACATTCAACTTAAGATTGAGTAGAGAATAAAAGAGAAATAAGCCCGTTCGGTTGAATAAAGTGCAACCAAGTAACCTACACATTAATGCACTTTTGTCACACGCAACATCATTTTTAACCAATTTACTTCAAAGAAAAGAAGAGGAAAAACTCATCCGAACAAGGTTATAGAGTTACCATTATGAAAAAGAAACGAGAGGAATGGCATCTAGGATCAACAGCGTATGCGAAAAGTCTTCTTAATTTATAAAATTAATAGTTTGTCAGAGGGGAGAGAGACGAAGCGAAGATTTTTGTTGGAGCTAAGAAACATCATTTATTTCGTTTATTCAATGAAAATTTGCTTATAGGGGAAAGTAATGTTTTATATATAATAATAAAAGAATTTTTTTATATATATATTTTTCAAGAAATTCATTCAACTGCTCGATCAAACAGAAGGATTTAAAATAATCGTTCGGAAAATCTAACCAAGCTGCTTGTTATGTAGACAAGGAACATTAATATTCTCACGTACATAAAGGGACAAATCTAGAGGAATGGAAATGTTGATAGATGGTCTTCGCCTCTTTTATTTCACGTTTACTCCTTTAGGATGTCGTATTTCTTTATTTTGATTCCATCTGACAGATGCGAAAGTTATGAAGTAAATGGCTTACAATAAGGCTGAAGATTTCAGAAATTCTTAGATAAAAAAAAAGCTGCTGCACTTCGATTTTTTTTCTTCTTCTTATTCTTTTTTCATTCTTCTTCCTTTATTATAAATCAAATTTTTCTTCAAATGATCGCATTAAAACGAACGAGGAATGACGTAATTGAAGATATCAAACCCCCCGAAAAAATCGTTCGTTAAATAATTCTAATTATCCGGAAAGTTGATTTGTTCGATTAATTAAAATTTTAATATCTTGATGATAATTTCGTAAAAATGATAAATTGCTTCGATATTATCGAATGAAAATTATTTTTGCCATTCGTTTTTCGGGTTTATAAAACGAATCCTTCTTTCATACTTCTTCAATTTATTTCTTGTTTATCCTGGATTATCCAGGATGATGAAAACTGAATTAACCGGGATTATCGATACTTTCTTCCTTCATTTTTTTTACCGTTGCCGGCCTAAAATATAGTCGAAGATCTAGAAATGTTTTTGTTTTTGTATCTTGAAGCATCAGACGCGACGGCGCGAGGTCGCGTCGCGCCAGTATAATATCGTAAAAATTGTTAAATTATATCCGAAAACGAGGATAAATTAATCTTTAGTGATCATCAATACTTATTCTCAATTAAGGATTTAAATATGATTGATATTTAAGATGATATCTTTTTAATGGAGCGAACGGCGCGCCGAGCGACGCGACACATGCCGTACGTTTTGAATGAGTCCGGGTAACATGCCAAACATGTTTTTTGCAGATTTATATCATTAACATAAGATACTTAGACGCGACAAATAGATCCATTCTTCCATTCTCGTTTAAAAACAAATTGTTTCTGGATAACAATGAAGATTGACTACAAGCGACGCGGCACGGCGCGGAGCGATAGTTATATTTGGTCCTAACTTCCAATTTGGGCATTTTCTGTCATCATTATGGTCTCAATTCGCACGGCCAGAAATCGAAGTTATTGTGGAGAACTGTTAAGAGCGACTTCATTAAGCAAGAAACTGGAAAATTCTCCAAGTTGCAATCAAGTTAGCGTTATAATCTGATAACAATACACGAAATAAGGATTTTGAAGGTAGCTTCATCATCATGTTATCGTCCTGAATCACGTTCCTACCGCGTTACTCACTTACACCTGCATCTGCCGCCAAGCCAGGTGCTACAGTAGCTACACAACACGTTTTAGCCTATGGCACTTTTTTCTTATCTGCCCTCCTTCGTTCATTGAACAAGATAAGGCTTATTTTTAAAGAGAAAAATAAACAGAAAATAATATATTTATTATTTTTTTTTTAAATATAAAATAGAACAAGAACAATTAACGATAGTTAAGAATTACAGGCTCGAATTTTATTATTATTATTATTTATTATTTCTAAATTCTCTGATAAGAATCACACAAAGGAAACAATTAAAAAAGGTTGGAGGATTTCTGAAAATAATGATAAAAGTATTCTTTCTCTTGTGAAACAGATAAAATCGTGACTTACATAAGACTTAAAGCCGCATTTAGTATGCAGAAATGCGCTTGTACCACGTTAAAATGTATGAGTTTAAGACGATTTTTTAAATATTTTATCTACTGATAAACGAAGAATGCTCCTTTCTCTAATAATTATAACATATTTTTGATTAATAATCTTAAAAATTGCCTTTGTTGGTCGTTCTTTTCTCCCCTTTCTACTGCATTAAAGTTCGATCGTTTCTATTCAGCTAAGCTCTTAGATGGGACCAGAAATTGCTTAAATTTTTTCTTATTTTATTATTTTATAAAAGCAGCAGGATGAAGATAAATAAGTGAATAATTTTGGCATCATTATATAAGAAAAATTGGTATACTTCTCAGTCTTGTTTGACCCATAACAATAAAAACTGGCGTGTTGAAGCAATTTTTAAAGTTTCGTACGAATACTGAATGATGATTACGTCAAGATATATGGTTTGGACGTTCCATTTAGAGTCGGAAGGCTTCGAATTCAAACTTTTAAATCGTTTTGGAACCTTATTCAGGAAAATATTCCAAGAAAAAAGTCGTGGTTTGAATTGATATCAACCATTCTTCTGCTAGGAATTTTTTTTTTTTCCTTTCCTCCCTCCCCTTGGAAAGTTTTATAGAAGCAGATGTTACTCCTGCGAGGTTATTGCTCGGGCCGGAACCTGCAGAAAAATAGGATTTTTTTATTTTTCAAATACCTTATTTTTCTTCGGAGAAGCTTCTAAAAGATATGCTCTATATTTTTGTGTGTGTATATAAAAAGGAGGAGAGACTTTTTCAAAAATTTATTTCTGGAAAGCGCTCCTGTAAAGGGACATATAATCTTAATTAGATACTTTTTCGAGGAGGGTAGTAAAGTGGGGTGGAGAAGAGAGACGTGAGAAATGTCTTAGTGACACGCAAAACACCGATTGACGTGACAACTTTCCGTCTGAGTTTAGTGAAGCAGTCTACTCGAAGGTGGTCTTTGTACCGAATAAATAGCCTATATAACTACCTATTGTTTCAAAACTCAAAGCTAGGATTCTTATTTCACTCCTTGTATTTCGGAGGATGTAATTAAAAATATAAATAAATATTTGACTTTTTTTAATGATGCACTTTTCCTGCCTTTTCTCGTACGAAATCGCTTCAATTTACGTGGGAACTTGTTACTCTTCTCCATCCTGATGTAAGAAAATTTGAACGTAAAAATTTATATGTAAATATTATAAAATTGAGTATGTATTTTAAATTTATTCGCTTATTTAAATAAGATAAACACTTTTTCCCTTTTAAAAGTATTTTTTTTTTATCCCAATAATTATGAAATTTGTATGTTAAGTTGAAATTTAAGTTAAAAACTATTTATTTTTCCGAATTTCAAGTCGAATTTTACCGAAAAATTTGTTAAAATGTGAAAATTTAAGTTACAAATTCACATTTTTTTTTAACGTTGAAATGTGGTNATATTTATATTTGCAACTTATGCGAATAACACGTATAATACGCATCGTATAATTTTAAAAAGGGAAAATAATAACTGTTATCTTAATTACGCAATTATTCTCTTATTTTTACGATATCATCTCGCCGCTAGGGGGACAAATGTTTATCTAGTAGTTAAAATACAATTTTAAGTGATGTAAAACGTAAATTTACATATATAACTAAAGGAAAAAAGTTTAAATTAGAAAATTACAGTTCTAATTAATAATCGAGCGATAAAGCCGTCAGAAAAAAAAAAAATAATAAATCGAAATTTCGGACATGACGGCGAGGCGCAAGTATTGTTCACTTGTAGCCAATCAGAATCGAGGATAGAAGAGAAGGTCTACCGCGCGACGTTTCCCGTTCAGTCGTTGAAGTGACTCGATAGAGTAAGCTTGCGTTTCCTCAATCCGTCATGGCAGCGATCGTTTAGTGTTGTGCACGTAACAAAAAACCTTCCTCAACATTTAAACATTCTTATTTCGTATCGAGGAAAGGATCGACCTATCAGCAACCTATTTAAGGAAATCATAATGGTATAGTGGACATTGTGTTTCGCGACGTTGTATACCACTCATACTCGTAGAACGGCTTAAGTAGCGGGGTAAGTACTTTATAATACCGTAAAATTCTATATTATTAAATGAATCTTTTATGATATTACATATTTCATAGGTCATTGTTATCGTTGATTGATTCTGTTTTTCGGGTTTTGATGTTCGGTTCGCGTGTTATCTCTTTTATATATATATAAATATATTTATTTATAACATTGTCCTCTTGTTTTTCTATGGAGCAACTAAGACTTAATTTTTTGATAAGCGCATAGCTTTGTAAGATCTTATATTCTCTATTCTTACCTTCAGCATTTTTCTTCCTTTTTTTTTAAAGTTCAAACGACGATTTTTAAAATTGTTCTTGTTCGATAAAACTAAATCGGTTTTGTGCCCTTGCAGAATGCTATCTAGTAACATAAGAAACGTGCTCTACTACTTTCTGGTCGTTCCGCCAAAGATACAACAATTTGCATACTCTTTCGTGTTTTATTGATCTTTTACCGAAAGGTAGACCATTTTTTTTATTTCCCCCTTCTTTTTTTTTCATTCTTCAGTAAATGGTTATATTTTGATCCTTGGGGAAACATAGAGGAATTTATGTACTCTAGTCAAACTGCTGTTTCTTCCTCCTTTTTTCTAAACGTGGAAATATATATAAAGATTGTATATTCAGTTAAATTTTTCCATGAAAAAAAAGTTTAAAAATTATATTCTAAAATATATAAATTTATTAAGTTTTTTGGTCGTTTTAGAATGTATAATTTATAACGGTAATATAAATACAAAACAGTTTGTAATAAAAACATAAAGAGAATTCGTCATACAAACTAGTGTTTATGTTCCGTTATGACGCAACGGTTTTTGAATTTAAATGCTGTTGTTTTTTCATGATAAAAAAAAAACACATAAAATTAGTAAATGTCAAGCTGTGAGTGTAGTACTGTATTTTAATTATGTTAAATATAAAAATATACAGTGCTTTATCAGCTCGCATCTATTGTTTACATGCCATTAACAAACACTCCACTAGTGTGACGTTTTAAACTTATGTTAAACATGAAATATAGTGTTTTGTCATAAAATATAAATATAATTTGTGTTGTGTTTTAGATCCAACGAACAGTTTCCTATTTTCGTATTCAGCAGAAAATTCTTTCACTACTCATTGTGACATATTGTAATTTACGCCATTACGCGTAACAATTGTTACAAAATTACATTTTACTTTATAAACTCTGCGGTGATTTTAAAGGAATTTAGCTGTACTCATTAGGCTCGAAAGTGTAATATCTTTTATCCCGACAAAGTTTGTTCAATGAAGGCTATGTACGCACTTAAGGATAATGGAATCTTGTGCAGAGAGAGAAGCCACAGTTGTCTCCACACGGATGATTGATTAATGCTGTACTGTACAGATACAAGACCAGATTGCATTGATCTCAAAAATCTTTATTTATTTATTTTTTCGCTCATGCTAATTTAAGTATACGGCGTGTAAACACTGTTGTTACGTTTTTCCTTCTCTTCTGAAAAGAATAATCGCATTATGATGTTGATAATGTTTGATTAATGATACCGACTACAGTAATTGAAAGGATGCTTCATTTATAAGAATTTATCCGAAGAAATTTTATTAAATAATGCAAAAATGAGATTTGCAAGATACAAAACATCGTCCAATCTTCTATCAGAAGGGCTCTCGACGATCTTTCCCACTCGGATGGGATAAAAGTGAGCGCTCCGTATTGAAGTAAATATACAAAAAAAAAAGAAAAAAAGCAAAGCTTTACCTGATAGGAATTTGCCTGAGGCCTCCTTAAGCGAGGTATGCTTCAGTTTAAACGCGTATCCAATATCGGAAGCGAATAATTGTGATAGATGCGCAGAATCTAATGGGAAATATCGTTCCTAGCAACAAAATAGACTTGAAGCACGCTTGGGACCTTATATACTTCAGTATCTCAATCCCGAAATTGCAATGTATACCATTGTGCTGAGATTGTATGCCTTATATTTCAGGCGTTCTGTCTCTTTTGGTTGTCTCTTGAGAGTATTTTTCAAACCATTCTTTTCTCCCTCAAGAAATATCTTTTGCTATGAATGTTGGAATATTTCAGCCAGGTTTTTTTTTTGAAAAACACGATTTAAAATTCAAAACAATCACATCTGTTGACTGTCCTTTTTTATTTTCTTATTCCTTTCTTTCGTCAGAGTTGACGAAATCTTGACATATTCAAAAGAGTTTGGTTTTCTTTCATGCTGCGTTTAGTAATACATGGGATTATCTTGTCGCTCCTTTTGTTATTTTTTTATAAATTTTAAAATGTTTGCATTTAAACTTTTCTACATTTTTTAATATTAAAAATACCATTCTAAAGTATGCTGTAAATTAAATTATTTACTGTATTTTTTGTATACAAGTATCTTTTTCTTAGAGTTTTTCTCATTTCCATCGTTAAAAAATTAGAAATTTATACACTATCTCGATAATTATTTTAAAAAAATTCAATTAAATTAATTTTTAAAACGTTTTACAAATAAAACTGTAAAGAAATCTTTTGAATAAAACGGATATTTCTCCGATAAAAACTATTTCTCAAACTGGATATTATTTCTATACTTTTTGTTTATTCAAAATCTAATATATCGAAAAGCACAATTCTTCAGAAAATAATAATAATAAAAAAAATTGACAGAAGAAAAATATGTACGAATATATCCTACTTATATTTCTATATAAGTGGATTGTCCAAAATAGATTATATATATAGTTTGAAGTGCTCAAACTAAAGTCTTGGCACGTTGCAAACATTTTTTCGATAATCCTAAAGGCGATTTACAGATTATTTATTCAGACTTGATTAATTTTGGATAATTCTGCGATTTTTAATATTAAAATAAAAGGAAGGAAGGAAGGATAACTAAGAGAAAGAGGAAAATATTTTCGAACGAATAAGGAACGTTCGAAACATAAAAAGCTGTATTTAAATCAAGATAGATTAGTTTGCTGTCAACTCTCTTACTTCGTATATCCCACTCTTTCTATTGGGAGCACATAATATGTGGAAGTAGTCTTTTCCTTCAGGGATTTTTGCACCTTCTGATAGGCCCAAGAATCCAGTTCTGGTACTAGAATCGTGCACATGGGAGATGCCAGATTAATATTTGTGTCTTCTCTTTCCATTTCGCTTTCTATACGCGATTCGAGAACTAGTCTTTAACGGAATTTACCCTTTAGGCTCTTCTCTTCCGAAGTGATATTGTGCAAGCAAATTGTTATTTTTTTCCTACTCTGGAAATGGAAGGCCATCTTTTAGTATTCTCAGTCAGTTGCTTGCCGCATGGCGCGTTGCTGCGTCGCTTCTCGCGTAAGCAGTACACTGCATACACTTCGCGATCTTTTTTCACATTTAAATTATAAAATATTGGATATATATTTGAACGTTTTTTTTGTATAAATTATATATTTAATTGAAAATATTAAGGGTTGAGGATTATGCCCGAAGCCACGCGATTTAGCGCGACGATGCATAACACAAAAAGTATACTCTATAAAAAAATAATGTTTAATAATGGATATATATATGGCTAAGCAAATGATTTTGCAGCTTTAAAGCTCAATTTTAAAACTTTACTGTCGGTAAAGGAATAAAACTGTTATTAATAGCCGCTTAATATTGTAATTACACGCCTTTGATATTAAGTAGTACATGCCTTTATTCTTTGATTGTTTCATCTTCTAAGGAGAATATACGAAAATCCGATAACATTCAACTTAAGATTGAGTAGAGAATAAAAGAGAAATAAGCCCGTTCGGTTGAATAAAGTGCAACCAAGTAACCTACACATTAATGCACTTTTGTCACACGCAACATCATTTTTAACCAATTTACTTCAAAGAAAAGAAGAGGAAAAACTCATCCGAACAAGGTTATAGAGTTACCATTATGAAAAAGAAACGAGAGGAATGGCATCTAGGATCAACAGCGTATGCGAAAAGTCTTCTTAATTTATAAAATTAATAGTTTGTCAGAGGGGAGAGAGACGAAGCGAAGATTTTTGTTGGAGCTAAGAAACATCATTTATTTCGTTTATTCAATGAAAATTTGCTTATAGGGGAAAGTAATGTTTTATATATAATAATAAAAGAATTTTTTTATATATATATTTTTCAAGAAATTCATTCAACTGCTCGATCAAACAGAAGGATTTAAAATAATCGTTCGGAAAATCTAACCAAGCTGCTTGTTATGTAGACAAGGAACATTAATATTCTCACGTACATAAAGGGACAAATCTAGAGGAATGGAAATGTTGATAGATGGTCTTCGCCTCTTTTATTTCACGTTTACTCCTTTAGGATGTCGTATTTCTTTATTTTGATTCCATCTGACAGATGCGAAAGTTATGAAGTAAATGGCTTACAATAAGGCTGAAGATTTCAGAAATTCTTAGATAAAAAAAAAGCTGCTGCACTTCGATTTTTTTTCTTCTTCTTATTCTTTTTTCATTCTTCTTCCTTTATTATAAATCAAATTTTTCTTCAAATGATCGCATTAAAACGAACGAGGAATGACGTAATTGAAGATATCAAACCCCCCGAAAAAATCGTTCGTTAAATAATTCTAATTATCCGGAAAGTTGATTTGTTCGATTAATTAAAATTTTAATATCTTGATGATAATTTCGTAAAAATGATAAATTGCTTCGATATTATCGAATGAAAATTATTTTTGCCATTCGTTTTTCGGGTTTATAAAACGAATCCTTCTTTCATACTTCTTCAATTTATTTCTTGTTTATCCTGGATTATCCAGGATGATGAAAACTGAATTAACCGGGATTATCGATACTTTCTTCCTTCATTTTTTTTACCGTTGCCGGCCTAAAATATAGTCGAAGATCTAGAAATGTTTTTGTTTTTGTATCTTGAAGCATCAGACGCGACGGCGCGAGGTCGCGTCGCGCCAGTATAATATCGTAAAAATTGTTAAATTATATCCGAAAACGAGGATAAATTAATCTTTAGTGATCATCAATACTTATTCTCAATTAAGGATTTAAATATGATTGATATTTAAGATGATATCTTTTTAATGGAGCGAACGGCGCGCCGAGCGACGCGACACATGCCGTACGTTTTGAATGAGTCCGGGTAACATGCCAAACATGTTTTTTGCAGATTTATATCATTAACATAAGATACTTAGACGCGACAAATAGATCCATTCTTCCATTCTCGTTTAAAAACAAATTGTTTCTGGATAACAATGAAGATTGACTACAAGCGACGCGGCACGGCGCGGAGCGATAGTTATATTTGGTCCTAACTTCCAATTTGGGCATTTTCTGTTATCATTATGGTCTCAATTCGCACGGCCAGAAATCGAAGTTATTGTGGAGAACTGTTAAGAGCGACTTCATTAAGCAAGAAACTGGAAAATTCTCCAAGTTGCAATCAAGTTAGCGTTATAATCTGATAACAATACACGAAATAAGGATTTTGAAGGTAGCTTCATCATCATGTTATCGTCCTGAATCACGTTCCTACCGCGTTACTCACTTACACCTGCATCTGCCGCCAAGCCAGGTGCTACAGTAGCTACACAACACGTTTTAGCCTATGGCACTTTTTTCTTATCTGCCCTCCTTCGTTCATTGAACAAGATAAGGCTTATTTTTAAAGAGAAAAATAAACAGAAAATAATATATTTATTATTTTTTTTTTAAATATAAAATAGAACAAGAACAATTAACGATAGTTAAGAATTACAGGCTCGAATTTTATTATTATTATTATTTATTATTTCTAAATTCTCTGATAAGAATCACACAAAGGAAACAATTAAAAAAGGTTGGAGGATTTCTGAAAATAATGATAAAAGTATTCTTTCTCTTGTGAAACAGATAAAATCGTGACTTACATAAGACTTAAAGCCGCATTTAGTATGCAGAAATGCGCTTGTACCACGTTAAAATGTATGAGTTTAAGACGATTTTTTAAATATTTTATCTACTGATAAACGAAGAATGCTCCTTTCTCTAATAATTATAACATATTTTTGATTAATAATCTTAAAAATTGCCTTTGTTGGTCGTTCTTTTCTCCCCTTTCTACTGCATTAAAGTTCGATCGTTTCTATTCAGCTAAGCTCTTAGATGGGACCAGAAATTGCTTAAATTTTTTCTTATTTTATTATTTTATAAAAGCAGCAGGATGAAGATAAATAAGTGAATAATTTTGGCATCATTATATAAGAAAAATTGGTATACTTCTCAGTCTTGTTTGACCCATAACAATAAAAACTGGCGTGTTGAAGCAATTTTTAAAGTTTCGTACGAATACTGAATGATGATTACGTCAAGATATATGGTTTGGACGTTCCATTTAGAGTCGGAAGGCTTCGAATTCAAACTTTTAAATCGTTTTGGAACCTTATTCAGGAAAATATTCCAAGAAAAAAGTCGTGGTTTGAATTGATATCAACCATTCTTCTGCTAGGAATTTTTTTTTTCCTTTCCTCCCTCCCCTTGGAAAGTTTTATAGAAGCAGATGTTACTCCTGCGAGGTTATTGCTCGGGCCGGAACCTGCAGAAAAATAGGATTTTTTTATTTTTCAAATACCTTATTTTTCTTCGGAGAAGCTTCTAAAAGATATGCTCTATATTTTTGTGTGTGTATATAAAAAGGAGGAGAGACTTTTTCAAAAATTTATTTCTGGAAAGCGCTCCTGTAAAGGGACATATAATCTTAATTAGATACTTTTTCGAGGAGGGTAGTAAAGTGGGGTGGAGAAGAGAGACGTGAGAAATGTCTTAGTGACACGCAAAACACCGATTGACGTGACAACTTTCCGTCTGAGTTTAGTGAAGCAGTCTACTCGAAGGTGGTCTTTGTACCGAATAAATAGCCTATATAACTACCTATTGTTTCAAAACTCAAAGCTAGGATTCTTATTTCACTCCTTGTATTTCGGAGGATGTAATTAAAAATATAAATAAATATTTGACTTTTTTTAATGATGCACTTTTCCTGCCTTTTCTCGTACGAAATCGCTTCAATTTACGTGGGAACTTGTTACTCTTCTCCATCCTGATGTAAGAAAATTTGAACGTAAAAATTTATATGTAAATATTATAAAATTGAGTATGTATTTTAAATTTATTCGCTTATTTAAATAAGATAAACACTTTTTCCCTTTTAAAAGTATTTTTTTTTTATCCCAATAATTATGAAATTTGTATGTTAAGTTGAAATTTAAGTTAAAAACTATTTATTTTTCCGAATTTCAAGTCGAATTTTACCGAAAAATTTGTTAAAATGTGAAAATTTAAGTTACAAATTCACATTTTTTTTTAACGTTGAAATGTGGTTTTAAGATGGAAAAAAACTCTACTTTTATAATAAAAATAACTAAAATGTGCATAAATTTTCAAAATAATTTTATAGAAAAATTGTTTATTTGAAGTTTTAAATTAGAATATATGAAAAAAATATATAAAATTCCCAAATAGAAAAATACAAATTTCTATAACAAAATAGTATTTTATTATTATTATTTATTAAATCATTGAACTACATTTTTGAATATAGAAAAAATAATATATATAATATATATTTTTTTAAAAATTTGGTTGCATGAAAGTTGTATTAGAAAGAGACTACTTCACACCTGCTTACTGATCACGCGAAACATGTCTCAGATAGGCGCTTGTGGTGCAAATATGGCGATGAAAAGCAAAATAAGATTTCAAACGGTTGCTACGATACTATAACAAAATGGCCGACCGTGTCATAAATCATGCACGAAATGCTGCACATGGCCGTGAATCGAATAACAATAAAATAAGGGAATATTTTCGTTTAATTAATCTAAGGAGGGACCTTTTCAAAGACATTTTTTAATTATTTTTCTGCAGTAATTTAATTTCTATGCTCTGTGAAATGTATTCTTATAAGCTTCTACAGTTACAACAGTTTAAAATAGTTCTAAACTTTAGAAATTTTCTAGATTTAGCTGTGGATTTTATTGTAAAATTGGTGCTTTAAAAGCTTTTACAAATTTAAATTTTTAGCAATTTAAGCTTTAAAATCGTCAGGCTGATTTATTAAATGATTTTCTCTAAGATATCTTATCATTTGAAACGGAATTTATATTGTACTTGATATCTTCATCCCGCATCTTCGGCATGCAATTGTTTCTGTAAGAAACTTATTTAGCTCATTATCATAGTTTACAGTCATCAAATTTACTTTAAAATAATTTCTGTTAGATAATCGTGATTATTGTTTCGATTAAGAAGCATTAGAAAGAGAGGATGGGAGATCATCTCTAGAGGAAACTAGATAATTAATTGCCCAAGTGGTATACACTTTGCTATAAGTTAAAATGTCAAGTACAATTGAAAAAGCTAAGTAAATTAATTACTAAATTTATGTTTCTCTTATAAAATCGTGTCAAAGGTCATTACATAATTACAAGAGGAGCATAAGAGGCATTTGAAAACAGAGCGCGTGTCATTGTTTATGCTGTATACATTTAGCATAAAATAATTTATCTTGTAAAAGAACCATCTCCCGCTTTATTTCTATAATAAAATTTTAAAAAATCCCTTTGATTTATCTGTTAAGAGAACGTCTTTCCACCTATCCGCCATCTATTTACATACATTTCACAGCTTTCACTTCACTAATTATTACAGAGATGATGTATTATAATAGAATGTATACTTTGTGACATATTCATCAAGCCAGATATAATCTGACAAGGTGTTTTTTTTTTCTATTTACGGTACAGTTGGACATTGTTTTCATTACCGAATGCTCGAGTACTATTATATAATCATCTCGGCTCAGATTAATTATATCCATCCATCAGTCTAAATTGCTTTCACAAAAATTACCATTAAAGATTCACAGAAATGTTTCCGTTATAACGTTAAACTTTTAAATGCTCTCGAATACAGTTTTAAATGTCAATATGATGGTTGTGTTTAAGTGGAAATGAGAACAGATGGGTGGAACGACTCGGTTGCCTGTTTGCATGTTTATACAAAGCATGTTGATGTCATTAGTGGAACTTCGTTTGGCAATAATTCTGCCTCGAACATGTCAGGAGTATCACCCGACCACGATACACGTTACTATCAAAACATCTCGATGTGTAAAGATATTAACGTGGTTTAAATGACGAAAGTAAGTTTCTAAATATAGAAGCCGAATGTCGCATCCCCTACGAAAAAATAAATAAATAGGAGGAGGAGGAAGTAACTCGATGCCTTAAATGATAAATCATAACTTAAATATGTACATTATTTGCTAGAATTCTTCGAACTTCTGTGTATTTTTCATGTTTTTATAACCGCTTCAATTGAAATAGCTCACGTTTGTGGTCTCGTAACATGCTTCAGTTACTCAAATCTTATTAAAAATGAGTAGATATTTGGAAATTTTTGGATATATCTTTACATTTTTCTGAGCACCAAGCTATGCACTTGTTTGTTTTCTGTCTTGTTATACAGTATGTGTGGTAAATGTAAAGTAATACTTCGAGTTTTGTTAGGAAATACTAGTAGAAAAAAGTATGTTTATATCAATATTCAAGAGCCAAGGTCTCGATATACGAAATACACGAGTATCTTTTCTATATGTATGATGAATAAATAAATATATATATTTCAAGACAAATAAAATTATTAAATAAATCAGATACTTGTTACATGAGTTTGGGAGAAGGAGAATTGTTGAAGACTTCTCGAATAGTCGAAAAAACATAAGAAACAAATCGAAAAAGTCGAAGAAACAAAAAAGTACAATATACATGAATGTTAAAAACTTGTTTTTTATGTAGATTTAAAAATAAAATTTGCTTTTAGTTCTAATAAAAAAATAATAATAATAATTAACGTAAATGTTCAAACTTGTATGTATTTTTTAAATATTAGAAGAATTTATTGAGGGAAAGGGGAGTGTGTATATGCAGATCGTCATCTGTAAAAGTTTGCATCTCACCATGTGTACGCTATTAAGTCAACTTGTCTATAGTTTTAAAGCGTCCTCGATCAGTTGACACCGTATAGTTTCCCATTAGCTTCCGGTACTTAATCACCTCATTAACTGTACATCATTAGTCATCTTGACAGGGTCTTGGGGGTTTAATTTTTGTGTTACCCATCCCCTTTACCACCCCAATATCCTCTGGGGAGGACGTCTCTTCGGTAATGTTCTAGCTCCTGTCTCTGCCTCATCTTATCTGAGAGCCGACATATTGACAGGTGCAATGGTGTTTTCTGACGTCACCCTGCCTTTTTTTTGTCCCTTTTCTCCTATTATCGAAGCGTTTAAGACTTTCAATACTGCAGTAATTTGAAAGTTTGATTAGAACAATACATTTTTTTTCCTAAATATAATTTTCGATCAGGAAATCCCTCAGGAGCTTCGTAGAACGATTCTCTATTATATCACATACATAAATAATGCTTGCTTCTCTTCTATTTTAAGAAAAATTTAAGTTAATATCTGGCAAATGCGTATTGAATTTAAGATAAGGAAGTGTCAAACATAAGTCTAAAATATAATTCTAGTCATAATATGAGTTATAACTCCGCCACGTGAATGCTAAACTCTGTATGGAGGAGAATATGAAGTAGCTTAAGAAAGCCCCAAGGCGTAGAATAATAATAATTTCGGGATTTAACCAGAATTAATTCCTTTTTAAATTGCATAAAATGAAGAAAAGTTCAAGAATCTCGATAAATATATATGCAAATGTTTTCAATAAATCTGTAAAATTAAAAAAAAAGAAAAAAAAGAAAATAGATATTTAAATATGTTACTTGAAAATATACAAGTGGATCGAATTTTTTAAATTTTATCTTAACTTTAAAAGAAAAAAAATCATCTCCCCAAGCACTTTACAGTCTTAAAATATCGACGCTTGAATTATTTCAAAACTGCGAAAAATATTTAATAACATTCTAGGATTTAATCTGAACTTAAAAAAAAATTTTTCCTTATCCCCTTCGTACATTCCCTAAGGTGAAGAGCAAACCGAAGGGGAAAAAATGTAGTTCTTGCTCCTGGGCTGCCATTCTTTCAAGTAAGGAAGATTATTGACCTCTCTCACTACTACAGCAGTACGAATGTGACCCACCGCTCTGTTCGCTTCGTTATCTACTAGCATGTGGAAAGAATTCGAGAGGACAGCTTGCATATTTTTATCAATGTTCGAAACTATACATATATATGTACTGTCTGATTTACTATCGCTAAATTCTATAGTTCCTGTTACAGACAGACATTTATTTTCAATTTTTGAAAGAGATATCTATAGTCGAAACACAGAAAATGTGACTATATAGATAAATTCTTTATACAGAATATGTAAAATATTCGATAGGAGTCTAGCTATTGTCTAGTTTCGGCGCTCTTATGTTACGTTGGAAGGATTTTCGGGCGATGCCAGATTGACACGAAGAGCATCTCATGCATTTCAAAGACGTGAAAATGCTCGCTCAATTTTATAAATTAACGTCACATCCCGATGCATCCAAGCGAGATAATTTCTTTGCTCTTTTATAAACATCTCTTCTTACAGTTGACGTACTTCAGTTAATTCTCCTCCGATTTTTAGGGAAAAAAAAATCATATTTTATGCAAAGAATATCAAGGATGTGAGCCATTCACTCAGTTTTCCATGCAAAACTATATTGAAACTTTATAAAACGGCTTATAATACTGTAAAATTATGAGTATCTTATTCAAGGCCACTTTAAAATGTACATCAAAGCGAACTTATTGAATTCGAAATGATTTTTTTCGTAGATTTTACTTATACAAAGCATTAAAAAACTATTTTCCTGAATAAATTTCAATAATAATTACATTTAAAACGTATGTAAGATAAGTTACTCTCTCTTCCTACAAAGTACAGTAGCTAAGAATTGAACTATTAAACTAATGAAGTTATTACCATAGTTAATTAAAGTATATGTAGCGGCCATGATTCACGCCTAACGTTGTATTGGAAGAGAAACAGTATAAGAATATTTAACTTTCCCATGCAGAAATCGTTTAGATTGACACCAGATTTCTTTCGATTGGCTTCGGGGAATAATTCGTCACTACTGTGAATAGAACCCCCATCCCAAGTGACTCTATGGGGAGGGGTGATTTAAATCTCTCTCATTCCCAGCAACCGAGCGGATGTCTATTTTATGAGACATGCCCAACGCTTACTAACTAGATTACCTTCCTCTGCTCTTCTCCCTGCCAAGTTTATTCTCACGCCCAAGCGTAATGGAGGAAGCACTTAGCTTAAAATCTGTTAACTCGTCAATAGCGACTACCCGCTTGTCGCGTTATTAACTTGCACCTACTTTTTCCTCCTCCTCGCGCCTACTTTGCCATTAAAAAAAAGAAGCTGATTAATAAGTAAATTTTTATAATTAAAGAAACACTCGTTGGATAAAATTGGATGAGAAATTTTTAATAATATTTAACTGTCGAAGGGATGAAGCTTTATAATTTTTTAGTACGAGAGGAGGAGGAAAAAAAAGGAGAGATTAAAAATGGCGGTCGTAAATTTTGAGATTTTTATGATCGTTTCGTTTTGGTAGCCATTTTGTCGAAGTTGGTATATAGTAGATAATTAAAATACTCACTATCGTAAAAATGTTTCGTCTGTCTGATAACCATCTAGTGGCATTTTTTTTTAATTTCAAAAAATTGATCGTGGGGAGGGAAATTCTCCAACCCCCTCGGAAAAAAATCGTGAAGATTGCGTGTGACGACAGCATTAATCAGTCTAAGTTAAGAATAAGAAGAAGAAAAAAGTGTGTAAGACCATATGGCTAAGTAAAATTTGACCATGTGAAAGATGGAGAACGAGAAGTGTGTGTTGTGTAAAATGACTTTATTAAAGTGGGCGTCACCCCGACAGAAAGGTCGTCCTGATACCTAATCTCTCACATCATTTATAACGTCCTGCAGTAGATCCGTAGAGAGATATGGGGTTAAAAGTGTCAGCCACTCGAAATTAACGACGGTGTCTACTAACGAAATAAAGCCTTAGGTGTAAATCTCTCAAAAGTTTATATTTTAAACTTGATTCCGTAAGTTAAAAAAGCAAACACTACTTGGCAAGAATCGGTTTTTGATCCCTTATCGTTTATCGATTCCAGAAAAAAAATCCTATGGATTTTATTAAAGATCCATATTTTCTACACGGTGGCATAGTTTAACACTACGTTTGCTTTAAAAATAATTGAAATCTTATGTGAAATTATATCAAAATCAGTAAACGATTGCGTATAAATTTGTTTTTCTACCTCTCGGATCGTGTGCTTACAGAAAAAAAGCGATGAGCTTAAACTCGAAATTTGCAGAGGTATGCGGAACTTCAAGAGGACATCACAGAAAAGCCTCAATTGTTAAACTTAGGTCATTAAACACAGGTACCTAATCTTGCTCTCAATCCATTCAGTAGAATCAGCGGGGAAGAAGAGTTCCCCCTTTTGTTCCCAGATCCCTAATTACACAGACTATCCAGACTCCACCATCCCGTTTTAATTTTATCCATAGGCTTATTGCTTTCCAGCCACCTGGGGGCAAAATGCTATTTTTCTGTCCAAAATACAACGTAGTTATTATTTACGGCTGAAAACTCCACCCGAACTTATACTATTAACAACGATTTTCACAAAGAAAAAAAAATGGTATTGTCTGTAGTACATTTTTTTACAAAAATTCTTTTACAGGTTCAACTTTGTCATTCACAATGAATCTTGGAAGAAAGGGAACCTGGCTGACGTCATGCTTTCTTTGCAGCATGATTCTCTTTGCTTACGCAAGGAAGGGAGGTAAGCCACTTTTTTCCTTATTTTTTTTTCCTGTGAATTTCGGTCGTTAATTGGAATTCTATAATTGTAAAAAATAGTCACGTTTCAGTTGTCACGTCTAAATTAGCTTCGCTTATGACACCATGTTATTATGATAGCAGATTAATAATTTTCACTTATCTTCTCGTGATTTTGGAATTAGTAACAAGAAAATTTTCTAAAGAATATAATTTCGGGAATTAAATACTTTTTTTTCATGCGTAAAGATGTAGTGCAATGCGCTCTTTCTTCTACCACACCAGTTCTGATGTATAGAAATTTTACATAAATAATTTTCCTAAAATTCTTTTTACTAGAAAACATGTAAAATTCACGTAAAGAATTCTTGAAAATTTAAATTTAACAACGAAAATTATACAAATTCGTGTTTTTAAGAACACGAATTTATATAATTGCATCCTACTTCCTTTGACATTCGGTGCGTGTGTTAAAGGTGTAAAAAAACTCAGTTTTATATGTAGTTAAAATAGTTATAACAATAATTTACACAATAAGTCAGGTATATAATTCGACAAAACATTGAGATTTGCACGAAGATGCGAAACCTGTAATAATATCTTACGACGTTACGCTTAGTAACACCATATAAAAATGTTATTAGAACTAAAATTTGAGTGTAAAAATCTTAAATTCATACCAATAAACAATCATCTATTTATTTTTATATCGATGAATCAGAATTTAAAAATAAAATCACGTATTTTTCTCAATGGACGATGACGCAGCTAAGATTTTTTTTAAAGATTCATTTCCTGTATAATTCGTAGAAAAATCATTAAAAAGTTACTTATTCCCCCGACTTAAGATTCTCGAGATAGCTTTTACACGGGAATAAATTAGATTTTATGGTTATATCCGCTCTAGTTTTCGCTGTATGGATATATATAGGTTATCAGTAATCACGTTTTATCGAGGTATTCCTCGGCTTCTTTCTGTGTTAAGCATAGTTTGCGAGAAACTTTGAGGAGAAGAGGGTATGAATGCATCGTTGGTATGAGAAGTGCTGAGTTCGAAGTCTGATTGTCTCCGGTATTCCGTGAAATTGACGGCATTTGGCAGCAAAAAAAAAGGTGTGAACATTACCTGAGATGATTGATCGAACTTCCACAGACTGAACGAAATAATGGAAAAAGGTCTGAAGATTTCATTCCGTGCGTATTTTAAAACCCGTAATGCCCGCTATTATACAAATTGAGATCTTTCAGATTTTCCTAATAAACTTCCCTTTTATGGGCCGCTACCGGAATAATATCTATATTTTTGAATGTATGTAATGTGTGCGAGTGTAATAATAATAAATTGTAAAAAAATTGTCACCGGTTAAACGGTTCGTTAAATAATAATTTGACTAATGCAGTTAATATGCAAATTAGCGGAGAGGTTTTAAATAGGTTTTATGATAATTGAAATTTTAAAAATGTCTGTCTGTCTCTCTTTTCCCTCCTCCTCTTCGCTTCCTGACCCTGCTTTAATTCCAGAGTTATGTATATAGAAGGGGGAACGTAAGTAGAAACTTAATTAAAGCTTAGAAGATTAATCTCTGTTTAGCGAAAGTCACGCCGTATGTTTATGCAGTATGGGGAGGTTTAGTTTTAAGTATGTATAACGTGCTTCTTAACTGGTTACTCGGCTAAGATGGTTGGAGTTAGGTAAATTGTTTATAGCTGTGTTTTTTTTCATTATTCAGACCCTTGTAATTCCACTAATCAAAGCATTGTTAACAAACATGTGGTTGGTGTGGTCCCGCGTGTACCGCTGTGCCAGCCAAAGTGTTACCTACTTTAGCAGTGATTAATTAACTGCTGTGTAGCGGCGTTAATCAGTTCTCTCGCTTGTACGTTGAGAAACGACCTTCTCCGAGGCAGTCAGGTGCGATTATTGAACGAGCAGGTGAGCGAGAAGGCCCTTTCTGGGGGCACTAAATCTCCAACTAAACTTCTAATTATTATAATTCGGCATAGAATAAATTTTTCCACCATTTTCTAACTTTTCGGGACGGATTTAAACGTGTAAAGGAAACTCCAGCCACTAGAGATGTATATATTTTATTATTAAGATAACCCTCTAAAGATTTTATCTAACTTAATTTCGTGGCTTAAATTATGCATCATCTATAAAAACGAGAGGGATTTTTTTTCTTTTTTTTTTTGTTTTCGTTCGACTCGTCCCCTACTGCAGAACCCGTATTTGTTTATCTTATTTAACCCCATTGGCGGATATATATTACTTTAGAGACTCGCGATACGGAATTAAATTACCTACAATTCATCTCGGTGCAGATTTAATCAAAATTCTCGACTTGTTCCACTCGTAGTTCTACCTCGTCTTCTTCAGTATGGATGGCAACAATGGCGAGAGATTCCTAGCTTTCTTGTTCATTCTCGCGAGACTTTCTTCGCCTCACCTTCAAGGACAAACTCGACCTTAATTAGTTATGAATATATTAGACTAGGGAAAAGGAATAAATGACTATTCTAACCCTCGGGTATCCGTATTGTATAACACTGTCCAGTTTAATTGAGTGTGTTGTATCTGTGGCAAAATGCCAGCACTCTTGCTTCATAATGATGTTTCCTGACTGTATTATCCTGATAAGTCCTACTTTAGATTAAGTAACTGATTACCTCCCGCTTGTTTGTCTAAAACGAGGACAGGGTAGAAAAAGCTGCAGCATCTTTATACATCTCTTTGTAGGATATCCGAAAGGCGTGACAAAGGAAATCCATTTGCTTCACCTCTCTTTCTCTTACTCTCTTTCTCGCTCTTTCACTCAAATACTTTTTCCCTTTTTTTTCAAGAAAGATATAAGAAATCTTATTTAAAAATAAAAAAAATATTAATTTTCTTTTTAAAGTTTATAAAACTGGGTTTTAAAATATATCAAAGTAAACGATGAAAGGTGGGTTTCTTTTTTAGTTTTGTATGTTAAAGAACAATAGGATACGTTCGAAGACTGAAAGTTCAATAAATTACATATACTTTTAATGATTTTACTGATGTTGCTTTTAGATTTATTGCCTAAAAATGGCCAAAAAATTAAAGTATTTTTTTTGGTATAAATTTTGCTTCCTTTTTCGTATTAAAAAATTTCGTAAAAAAATATTAATTTTTATCGTTTAAAACAGTTATTTTTTATGAGAGGAAAGTAATGAATAACGTGAGTTTTATTCGACATAAAGAAACAATGTGACTGGAAGTTTAAGTCAGAAAATGTAGTCGAATAGACGAAATTTGATATTTCATTCAACTTTTAGTGAAATCTAAGAAAAAATAAATAAATTTTAAATGTTTTTTTATTTTTAAAAAACGTTAAAAATTAAATATTTAAAACTTCAAAATAGAATTTCTTAAAATCTGAAACTATAACTCAAGCGAAAGATCAAATATTTCAATTCTACTCGCTTTATTCCAGTTTTAATGGGGCATTTTTTTTTCTTTTTGAGGAGGAATGTAGGAATTTAATAGAAAGTATTAATTTTTAAAGAAAAATTTTATATAACGTAAAATATATAGGCCTATATATAAAGTTATTCTTTAAAACGCGAAAGAGTAAAGTGAGTTTGTAAAGAGTAAAGTTGAAACTAGAACTTGACTCGAAAATATCAGTAACTTTAAGTCGAAAAGTGAATCGCATATAACAGGAAAAAAAGAAGGAAAGGGAAGTAAAACTAAGTCGAAAAGTAAGTTGCATAAAAGAAAAAAGAAGTAAGGTTGAAAAGTAATATCTATTCTAGAAGTGAGGTCGAGAACAAAAATGAAAGTTTAATTCGCTTTAAACTAGGTTAAAAATATATATTTTTTAACGTTTTAGATTTAATTTTAGTTCAGAAAATAATTCATTTAACGATTCTAATTGAGAAACTTAATAAAAAATAAAAAAAATTTTTCAACTGTTAAAAATATTGGGTGGAGCACACCACTCTCCACCACGTACTGTACATTACTACAATACATTTACACATCTAAAATATCATTTACAAACGATATTGCTTATTAAATTTCACTTTTGATAGGTATTTTAAGGATTGGGGTGGCCCACACACACACACACGCGCGCGCGCGCGAAATATCCATGTCCAATTGAATTACTGATTAAATTCTACGTCTGTATATCAGATTTCGGGGCGAGGAGCATAGTAGAGATGGGGTCACCCCCTAAAACGTCATTAAAATGCATTGTTATTGGATCTAAATACCGTATGTTCTCAGTTTCAGCCTTCTATCTTAATTAGAAGTGTACGAAATTTGAGGACACCATATAAAAAAGCTTTTTAATAATAATAATTAGTAAAAAAAAATGTGAGTCGGGATCAAAAATGAAAATTTGAATCAATTTAAACCCATTTTACTTATTATTTTTTAAGATATTAGCTTAGAAGGGAATTTATTTAACGATTCAAACTGGTGTAAAAAGTATAAAAATAGTAATAAACTAAGTCTGAAATCCTGTAATCCTAACCGAAACCATCATCCTACGATAGCAAGTAATTGGAAAATCTGAATAGGAAGTGCTAGTTGCTAGAAGCGTTTATAATAATGTGTATACACATAAGAGCAAAAGTATATGCATTCTGTTTATTAAAATCGACACTAAGTAAACTTGACAAATCCGTCGGTTATCTCAGTAATTGGTTAAAGTAAATTTTTGTTTTGTTTTTCTTCTTATAATTTCCCATTGAATGAAATCCCCCGCGACTTCATTTGCATAACATTACTTAAATTAAAATGAATTTGTTAAAGACGCTTACCTTAAATTAACCTTTTGCGTATAAAAGAATTTTCAAATTTAACTTCGCTTGATATTCTTTTTTTTTTTTAATGAATTTTTAATTAAATTTAGTTTATTTAACGATTTTCAAATTATTAATTAAATTTTGATATATACATTTTTTAAAAAAGTACGGGTATTATTCTGTATAATTGAGTTAGACGACATGGGAAGATGGTATTCTTCAGGTCCTGGGAGTTGTATTTGTTCTTTCCAGTCACGTGACACCGCCTTTGTCTTCCACGGTTTTGATCTTCGTTAAATTCTGTTTGTTTAGAACCATTAACTGGAGAAAATCCGTGTAAAAATCTCGTCCATATCGTCAAAAATAAATAAATAAAATTACATCCTAACAGCTAATTTTCGAGGCGCCCAACAACGGGATTAATAATTTCTATGCCACATTTAATTGTAACGTGGCGTAAACGGGACTAATTTTAATACAGAAATAACTTCAACAGAATGTATAATTAGTTCTATATTAAGTTTAGAATTACTAAAATGAATGCTAAATTCTCCTGTAATTAGTAGAATCAAGATAATTTTAAGTTGTTATGTCTATATTAAGAACGTTTGCTTGTAAAAAGAATGAAAAGCTGTATGCAAAGATAATTAAGTTTATGTAAAATTCTGTTTTCTTGAAGAATTCCGCTTGTTTGAGCGCATTAAATGTTAATCTTTTATAATTTTGTTAAGCTATATTTTGAATTCTGTTTGTGCCATGTTAAGTCCATGTTAAATTTTAAAGATCAGTTTAAAGTAACGAAATTTATCTTTAGAAAATTTCACGTGTAACTTTTGAGTGTTTAGAGTTGTATGGAATTCAGTTTGAATTTATTGAATATGTAGACTATATTCCAGAGAGATTCTCTTGTGTATATTCATGAGGTTTATATACATACAATAGACACTCGATATAGTGAGCTAAATCATTCACTATATCAAATTCACTATATGTATGATACAGAATGGAAGGACAAACAAAAATTGTTCACTGTATCAAAAGTCCATTGAGTATAATGAATGTATACAGTAACCATCTTCAGAAAAATGTAAGAGAAGAGAATATATATATTAGATTTACAGAATTATGTTTGATCTCCAGCATAGATCAAACATGATTATGTTATAAGATCATAATTCTGACACATTATAATTTAATGGATCGTAATTCAGAGATCAAACAGAATTCAGAAATCTAATATTGAATTCTATTATAGAATTTTGCATACACTTCGCATTGTTAAACGTTACATCTTAGTTAAATTGTTAGATTTTAAACAATTTTTCTTAAATATAGAAAAATATCCTGTGGGATTTTCTTTTCTTTTTTTGAAGTTATAGGTTTATTTCTTCTAATGTCTATCTAGGTTAATAGTTGATGTTGAAAAATTCAGTTTGGTGGCCGCTGTTGATTTTTTTTAAAACATAATCTGCTTGGATCATTATCATTATCGACGTGAACAAGTTGAAAATGATAAAACTCTAAAAATGATTACATAAAAGTCTTTCCGGCTGGCCGAAAGAGGTGCCGGTTCTTAAAAAAATGATGAGAGGTTTAGTGATAAAAATGATCTCTTACAAAATTCCGCCTGGGTGTAGACGAGATGTTTGTCTCCTCCCAATGTTGCTCCAAATTCTAAAACCCAAAGGTCAGGCGTTCCCTATTATGAGGGCAGATAACACAGTGGGTGGAGTTTTTCAGGAGGAAGTTCTTTACGAAAGAAGATGGAAAGTCGAACCCCCATAAATTCCATTTATATATATGTGTGTGTATGTGTAGACCCTTTGCAATGTCCGCCTTCTTTCGCTCGTTCTCAACTCGTATCGACTTTTTTTCCTTCGAATTCATCGTAATTGGAATAGTTTCGTTTATGTTTAAGTTAATAACAGTTTATAATATATATTTTTTTTCTCGCTTGAAAAACTTTAGTTTATTAGATTTATTAGAGTCCACTTGTAAGTGAAGTAGTGGAAGTGGAGACGTATTTCCCCCATGGGGATAATCCACATACGACTAGATGTCTGATATCATAATTACCAAATATCGACTGCTAGTGGGTTAAATTACCCAGAAATTGTAGCTTTACCCGCAATAACCACTGACACTCTTAATGACGTCGAACCTCTGAGCACGTCTAAAACTCGTATTATACTTCTAAGTGTGACCTCGCCAAAAATTGGCGCACTTCTATGATAGGGAAGACCGCACGTGTGACCTTTTAAGAGTCCTTGAAAGATCTCCCTCCGGACACTTATTTATTCCACCCTCTGAATTATTTTCATGCTGCTCTTAAAAATTAAACAACTGGCATCGGTGTGTGTTCATTTCTCGGTCGACACTATGCACGAAGGAAGCGAAAAACTTGTTTCTGTTACGCTTTATGAGCATCTAGGTAGAAGTTACCTTGAAAAAAATGGTTCTCAGAATGGAACGAGTTTCTAGGAGAGATTGGAGACAGTGGTTAATAATTTTAATCGATTATTTATGACCTTGATTTCTACGTTTCTATTCAAAAACATTATGTAAAAAACGCCATTTGTAAATATCAGTCGTTTGCATCTATTCCTGATATTGTTTAGAACCTTAAAAATTGCATGAAATTATATTTAAAAGTTAGAACTTTCCAGTTACTTCGTGTTTAACCAAGTCGAACTTTTTTGCAAGTCGTAAAATTGCAAGGAATTTGCCAGTAGAAGCACCGTATCATCTAATTATATTTGACTTATAGTAGCTCTCTGGAAGCACTTTCTCGCGTTTCTTCAGTAGATTTATGGTTAAACTTACTGTAATGTCCTGTAAGTAACCTTGAAACTTATTAGGGTCACTTAGGTTGTTCTAAAGATAAGTGGTGCCTTCCACAGCAGTCAATTACTTCACCGTTATCTCAATTACAATTTGTTGATGTAATGAAGGCACAGACCACTCCACCCTATCCCGGGGTCAATTGAAAATTAAGGGCATTCTCACCTGAAAATAAGCTACTTTTTAGGATATATTTTTTTTCCTCGAAGGCAACAAGCAATGAGACGTTTCTTTTTTTTTTCTTTTTTCTTTATTTAAATCATTTTGTTTCGATTATCTCCGTTGCTAGAAGAAAAATCGAGAGTTCGTGACTTTCTCTGGATGAATGAAAGAAACCGTTTCGGTAAGAGTTGTCGACAAAGGAGGTAAGATGAAGTTCGGAATCATACCACTCAATGCATTCAAAAGTTAAGAACCCTTAAATTATCTTAAAGAATTGCTTTAGTAAGGGAAATATTCAACAATGAGACTCGGTAAGTGAGCATAAAAAATGAGAAGAATTAATAGGAAATCCTTGTATATTTTCGATTTTTACGAAAATTTGTAATGTCCTCGAATCGAGAATCTCATCCACCGCCATCCAGTTTGAATCTTTAAGAAAAAAAATTGAAGATTTTTTAGTGCAAAGCTCGCGAGTCGTATCTTGGTACGTGGCAACATATTGGTTTTTTTATGTTAACGATAGCAATCGTTGCTGTGGAAACAGTTCATTAATTTATCGTTTTCTTACATCGTAATGGCTGAAAGTACAACTGGCAGAAGATATGGACTCAATATATATAAACGCAGTTTGCTTTTACGTCGCGCGAAATCGATCGCTTTCGTGATCGCAAAGAACAATGCGCATTGAGCTTATAGATCAAATTCTGTGGAAGAGTGGTTTCTTGTTGACTTTGAACCTATACGTCTACATTTCTTAGAAACGTGAGTATTGCCCGCATAGTTTCAATAAACCATAACCTTTCAAGGTTTCAAATAGCGGTGAATCATAGTCCGGATCATTGAAGAAACGGGTTCATACAAGGAGAACCTTACGTACGAAGGCCATCCTTTTACTCGAGCTGCCGTATAAAGTGTCTTTAATTATTAAATATAAAGAGTGTACTAAATTAAATCAAGTACATTAGAACCAATAAAATTCTACTTAATTTTCTTTAAGGAAGGAAGACAATCCTTATTACTTTTTAACGAGTTTTCGGGGTTATAGATGAACAGTGTAAAGATTTTATCAAAACTTTATCCACATCATCGCTTAAATGAACGCAGCAACACATAATAAGCCCAGATTGTACCAAGTAAAGAGACTTTCAAACTATGTCAGTATTTTAAATGACGATAAGATGGAAGCTTTAATAATTAAGCGAGAAATCAGATGTGATTAGGCGATTTTAATTAATTCTTGCTTCCGGCACTTTTAGATTTTCTGAAGAATTCGGCATTCAGTCCTCCGCCATTGTGGGTCTCGGAAGTCGGAGTGAATTTCGTAGAATTGATAACGAATGAAAAGCTTATTCGTTCCCTAATTTAAAATGACCGGTAAAATATTTTCCGTCGTATTTATTTAAAATTCCACGTCACGTCTTTTGGTTAAAATTAGTGTAGCCAGAAACGCATTCTACTCTTAAGCACCTGGATGTTTACTCGGATTCGCCGCCACCTTAATGATATTTCCGATAGGGGAAGACGTGACTCGGTCACGTGACTATTCTATCACTTAGAGGTCAGTGACACATCGTGATGTCACGTTCATACGCGACACGTGATCGGAACTTTTTAAATTGAATGTTTGAATACATAAAACTTTCATTTGATTTTCCTATTCGATAATGTGGGTTCGGAACCGCTCTCGAATCAAGTTAAGTTTCCTCCTCCTCCGAGTGATTGTTTTTGTAGATTAAATGCTCATAATTTTTAAAAATTTTTCTATTATTTGTGCTTATTGTTGGCTTATATTGGCTCTAATAATATGTATATTCTATAGGACAGAAGTTACTACTATTCAATTTCGTAAATCCGTTTAACGAAAGTTATTTATTTAAGTTAATCAAGCTTGAATTAAATATTTATAAACGAAAAGAATAAATTGCAAAATAATCCAATTGATCTTTTTAAAAATTTAAGAAAAGATTTAACAGTTTTTTTTTCCTTAAAATTTATCCAGTATTTCACTATGAAATTGCTCAATTCGTATACGATTACTTTGATTGTTTTCTATATTTAAGCATTCTAATACACAGACGAGTATAGAGACGTATACAATATAACCTGTATAAACATACTTGTATACGCAACTTTAAAGTAAACATACACAAGCGATAAACTTACGACAATAGGAGCAACAATAAACAGCAATAGATACTCGAATTACTTGTTGACATGCATGACCATTCGTGAAAAATACCCAGTCGACTCGAAATTGAAACACCGAAAGTGCACTTTCTACAAATTTTAAACACGCTCGAGTAATCTCCCGAGCCTTGTTTAACAGTAGCGAATCTCGAGAACGTGTAACAAAACCCGAAAAAAACATTAACCACACACTTGAACTATTGTTTCTAGTGAAGATATATCGACGAAACGGGTCCCCCTGTATAAAAAAAGAGAGAAAACTAATGGCGTAAATCCTTAAGACATGTAGGAAGACCGCAAACTGTCTTTTAAAGTGGTGAAGTGGAGGGTGGTAAAACTACTTGCACTGTTCGGCGTAGGTATGCTGGCCCGGTAATAGGCAGGATGTGTGGTGTTACACGCTCGACTGGCTGTTTCGACCGAACGATCTCATCCAGCCTGCGGTTGTGACTAGTTCCCATCGCCAAACACAACATTGGCAACTAAATATTCCTTCTTTCTCTATATATAATTATTCCGAAGCAATTTGCATATTTACTAACAGTAATTATTGCCTCGGGTGGCAAACCGAGAATGCCAAGTATCGTCCCCTCTAAGAAAGCCGGATAGATAACATTTAGGAGTTTTAATTACACTCCACTACATTGTTACGCTGCATAGTTACGGTAGAAGTAAAGTCGTTGTTGGGATTATGTCCTCCGGGGAACAAAATTGACTGTGGAAGTGAGTGCAACCAATGTTTTCCTATCCTTTATATAAGAATGACTATTTCATATTTTGTTGAAAAGAATCAGTTTGGTTTGGAAAAAATTAATTAAATTTATTAATTAGATGGGATTGGAATGAGTAGTGACTTCTCCTTCAGAGTTTCCATGGCTTTTTTTCTTTTCTTCCTTCTTCCTCCTCTTCAAAAATATAGCTTTGTTTTTCCTGCAAGTAAGAAATTGCTTCTTAGTTTATTGCTTTTGATAGTTTATTGTTGAAAGAATTCGTCTTTAGTTGTGAAGAGATTATACAATTGCTAATGTTTCTGCTTGTCTCTTATCGCTAAGCGAGAATCGCTAATACCTGGCGCGATTTGTTCGTTATATCGTAATGTTAGTCATTTTTAGTCGGTGGAATTTCACCGAATAAAAATATTTCAGCATTTGTTGGCTGTACAAACATATATTTTACGTAGCGATTCGTGTTTAGTTAGGAGATTGCTCACCGAACGTAATCGCGAGAAAATTCAATGACGCGACGCGATAACTTCGTCATCGAAGACGTCACGTTGGATACGTCATTCGAATACGATTCGTCTCGTCATTTTGTTTTATTTCTTCCACTTTCCCATTATATTTGCTGGAATCATATTTTAAACTGCTGTTTCGCATCGAACGCGAATTGCGACGGAGGCCGTTTCACTAATCGCGTTTCGAAAATCCATCGATCGCGTCGCAATCGATGATGCAATTTCTGCTTTCGTTAGCGATTCGCGTTCGAAATGAGAATAGCTAACGAAAGCGACGCACAAATTACATCAGCGATAGGTCGCAATTGACAATATTTAAATGCCATTGACGATTTTTTTCGTATTCGTTAGCGATTCGCGTTTTACTCCAGCTTATCCAGTTTAAAAGGAAAATACTAAAAACAAAAAAAAAGAACGTCTACTATAATAAAAACGTTACAGCATTTAAATAAAAGAAACAACGCTTGTAATTAAGAAAGAAAAACCCGACTTTTATTATAATCACTCAATTAAATTAAACATTTTCAATCGCTAAGGAGAGAGAGCGAGAGAAAGAGAGAGATCGAGCGAGCGTTGGGGGAATAGAAAAAAGGCGAACAAAATAATTTTCCAAATTAAAAAAAATAAAATTAGCAAAAATTAAAATGAAAATTTCTGAATTATTATTTATTATTAAATAAGTCAATTATAATAAAATTTAATCGTTAGCAGAATTGCAGGTCGTTAATGCTAGAGGATACCACTCGAAAATACAGTGTATATATAAATTTTAAAAATAATTTTATTTTTTAATTAAGTTATTATACAAAGAAAGAACTTAAATAAATTGCCGGTTCTTATATTTAAATTAGTAATCAGTTTTAAGTAGGAGCGAGCGTGGTAAGTGTTGCCACGACTTCTTTCCTTCCCATCTTGGTAAAGTGTGTTGCATCTGTTTCTTGAGGAGGGTGAACATCAATGAAGGGAATTTGTCCATTCAATAATGACTCACCCCGCTTCCGAAGGAAATACAATGGATAGATGTAGTAAGTCGAACGTACTGTTCGTCGGACCAAAATAGGTTTTTTGGTATAGAAGACGGGGGAATGACACAAAGGCTGCAAAAATTCTGTCGCTCCATAAGAATATTTTTTTTCCTACCCCCGATTCGGGGGGAGAAATAAAGAGATTAAGGGAAAGAAATGACGCTGCAAGAAAATCATTTATCTTCCAGTCAGTAAACATTCTTTTCTCCATTCTTTCTGCTGTTTATAAGTTGTTTGTTTTTAATTTAAAACGTCTTTTATGATATTAGAAAATAAAACCTGTAGAATTACGTTAAGTCTTGAAACCTTGGGATATATTTTCATGTTGATTGTAGTTTTGAATTTTTTTTTTGTTTGGGTACTATTTCTCCATTTTCTTTACTACTACACAGCTTTTTTTTTTTAAAGGAAATTTTCTATTTTTTCTTCCCTTGTTCTGTTGTGGTTTATTTGCAAAATGTGTGCATTTCGCTTCGTTTATCCGACTTTATTTTCTGCTTGGAGTGTTAAAACTGAATGTGTTTTTTTTTATTCAGAATTTGTCTGAACGAATGCTGCTGTTTAACCAGATACATAGCGAGAGACAAACCTATTTTATTATGTTTCAGGTGTACAAACATGCATCTTCGCATAATCCCCTTGCTAAATATAGAGAACGACTAAAAAAAAAGCTGTTACAGTAGATACTTGTCTTCAAAGTATGGCAATTAACGACTAAAATCGTAAGCTACTTTATCCGTTCATATCTTTAAGTATAACATTATTTTAAAGTTTACATGCAAATGTAAAATGATGATAATTTCTGCTTCCGTATGTCTGTTTTTGCATTTAAATACAAGTATCAAAGTTTAAATATGAAATTTTAATTTTATTTTGGAATAATTATAACTATAACAGAATTTATACCAGTTATTGAATAGTTAAAGCACTTGTTAACGATTGTATGATAGTTACGCAGCTGTTACGCAGTGGATTGAGGTTATAAGACTGTTATGAAGCAGCAGAATAGCTTAGTTTGTGTGGGAATAAATGAATCTTCATTATTACTAGAGAAGCGAATATATTACTAAATTATATATATTTATTCGTAAACAGATATACAAGAATATGCTGTAGTTATGGAAGATTGCTTATGTTGCAATTCTGTATTGATTATTAAGGAATATGTTGCAGTTACGTAGAGACGGAACGTATCAGTTACTGATAACCGAGCCTTTCGTAACTAACTTTTACTATAGTTCCGTAAGGAGTAGATAACTACTGTAGCACTGCATAAACTTTAGTAGTTGTATATAGTAAGTAGTAATTAAAGCGATGAATCATAAAATACTCATACGAGAAGAGCAACTAGAATACTCAATTTCAATGGAGTAAAATTTGCGTTCCTTTCTCCGATGAGCGCGATATTGAATAGCCACAGAAAAGTTACAATGCCTTTTCTGTGCCTCTTGATATAATTAAAATTAAAACTGGTACAGTACACGAAGCTTGTGCACGTTTTGGCGTATTCTTGTAGTGCACTCGAGAAAATTTCATTCTATCCGAGCTTTTGCTTATTCTCCTTTCCTTAATTAATTACATTCGTAGCTTTAAAATAAACATCTTCACTCGGAAAACGCCATTGCGGGTCACTTGTCAATATAGATTTTCCAAGAACTATGATTCCTCTTATCTCTATTTTATCTAGAAATTCGCTTATCGGATAATTCATTTCTGGTTTTTATCAAAATTGTGTTCTAGGAATATTTTGCAGGTGTGTCCAAGCTTGTATATATATAGTTTTTTTTTTTTTTTTTTAAAAAAGAATATTCTAATAATAATAGACGTAGCTTCTACCGCTTATACTCCTTTATCGTTAATTCTATCGATTGTATTGCTGTTGTATCCATTATCTTCATTTACTACCAGATTATCATATATAATTAGTAAGAGTGACCACTTAACCGTTCTCCCGTGTCTGATAATCGAGTGATAAAAATTCGTTTCTTGACGATTAAAAAATCTGAATGATGCCGGATTAACTTGTAAATTCTGAATTGTTATCGCCGTTTACTTTTATAATGAGGGAGAGAGAGAGATGTTTTATGCATTATCTCATTATTTATGGATTAATAATTATCGTGCGAGATCAAATATCCGAAAAGATGGCGAAGTGGCTCATCAGCGAAACAATTACTCTGCAAACATAAGCCAGATAACGATATAAGATACGTATAAGCGGCATAATTTCCGTCTTGTAAAGTTAGTTTTTACTAATTTTTAATAAGAGAGTGATATTTTTATACTCCTCTATACATCAATTTTTAAAAAAAGTTTCTTTAAAAATGAGACAAAATTAGAGAAATGTTAGGAGTTAGATACTTAATTACTTCGAAGTCTATTCTTCAGGGGCTTGCGAACAATCAATCTCCTGAAAAATATCTTATCGTAAGATAATTATATCTTAGAATATATTTAATCTAATTATATTTTAGTGCTAATTGAAATATTTGCATCGTACTTTAGTCAGCATCTTTCCTGTATATTGGACATATCGATAGCTATCTCTACAATTCTATTAGGAGAGATGCTCATTGCGGAAGACATGCCTTATGTTTATTAACTGGAAAAAGAGTTTCGTATACAAATTTATAACTATTTTAATGTCTAAAAAATATTTTGAATCGTGTTCAAATTATAATCTTATCTTTGAATAATGTTGAATATTTGAAATAAATTCATATTCCTTCGAAAGCTCCACTTTGCTCTAATAAAACTTTCCATGAGTTTTATATTTACCTTGGAATAATTTTACACTTGAAATACTCGAAATTAATTCAACGTATAAGACAATACCAATTTTAAGACAAACTGTCTCGTCCTTATTTAATGTGTTATAGTTTAATGTTATTTTTTCGCAAAAATAATTTCCCACTTGCATATTTCGATATACTTTTTTTTAAAAAAAATTAAATGACGTATCTTGTAAAACACAAAATATATAAAAAAAGAGGAAAAATAGCACTTAAACACAGATCAGCGTGTTTTTCTGTACAACTTTCCATTAGAAACCTTATCTACTTCGGAAATTTATTGTGTCATATTAATACAGCCATAAAAGTTTATTTCACTGGCAGATTAATTTACCAACTTGTCTTCTACAGGAGTTTAATCACACGCAATAGAATTTTACGTGTTTCTTATTATTATTTTTTCTTCTTTCCCCTCTTCCCTCGTTTCTCCCCTTCACTTTTTCCAATCTGTCATACCGAAAGTGCGGTTCGACCTTAATGTTCATATAACAGAAAACATTAATAACAAGCGGTAATTCCGTCTATTTTTTATTAACCCTCTCTTCTACAACTCGTTAGATTTATGAGGTCATATATTCCTAGAAATGTCTGAAAAGGATAATCCTTTGAAGAATTGTAATGGCTACTATAGCCACGCTCCTTACTAAATTATAAATGGACCTTCTATCGTTCGGGTTGGCCCCTGTCGTGATGTAGTAGCGTGTCGTGCGTTACTTCCTGTGATGAATCGCTATCTGGTCGTCAGTATTTAAGTGTCCCCCCCTCTTTTTTACCTTGTCACTGTAATCCTCGGCAGTATGAGGTTGTTCCCGTTATTTCTGAAGAAATTCTGTAAACAAGAAACACTTCGGTGGTAAATCCAGGAAAAGTCTTTTTTGGTATACTTTACCTGTAATGTTTTATCTTTTTTTGCCATTTTCTCTTCTTCTTTCCCCCCAATCTCGCTACACGTTTCTCTCTAAAAGAGCTATCGATTGTTTATGAGATATGCGGGATTAAATTTAGAGTTTTTCTTCTAAAATGCCGCGATTTAAACTTTGTTTATACTTCGGAATCTAAAAATATGATCCATTACGGAAATCTACGCCAAAATTTATAGAAAATTGTATTTTCTACGTTGTCTTGCGTGCTTACAATGCAATAAAGAAGTCAGTTCTATAAAACATTTAATGATAGAAAAAAAATTTAATATTACTTTAACATTTTGAAATTTTATTATGGTCCAACCGAAACGGATATTGAAGTTTATGTAAGTGCAAAATTCAAGATCGGTTCGAGTATATCCTTGTTGCAGATGGAATAAAAGTTTGAATTGATAGTTATAAAATAAAATATATATATAAAAAATTGAAATATTTGCGATTTGGACAACCCGAAGTAATTGAAAAAGTTGAATTCAACACGAGGGATTCGTTACTTTCACAATAACTTTACACTGCAATACGCGTGCAATTTTCACTTCAAACTTCAAATACAATGTTTTTAACAGCGATTCGTAATAAAAAAAAAAAGAAAATTAAAAGAAAAATACATTGATGTTTTAACAGTAAACTATCGTGGATATTTAAAGGAATAACTGTTTTCCGTTTCAGAGAAAGCCAATAGATCGATGCTCGCCATTGTTATCCAGGTGGTATATACATAAACTATCAGCACTCGCCAGCATCGATTGACTCTCCCACATCATAATTTTCGTAGATAGAAAGCAGTTTTCCCTTTAAGTGTATTTTATATTTGTATCGTGACCGCTTATAATTCTTAGTAGGTGGCGCGGATGTCGTCAGTTTCCCGCTTTCGTGCGCCATACGTCATCCACTTGTTATAACTGTTTCCTGGTAAAAGCAAGCAGCAACACTTTTCGTACGTGATGTACAGCCACTTCCTTCCCGTTTTTGGCACGTTGTTTCGTATATAAAAAAAAATTATATCTTAATAATTTAGCTACATGAAAACGATATCGAAATAAAAAAAAACGTTTTCAGGGCCCGTTAGATCTCGTCTCGTATATTTCTCGTGCTTCACGCGAGTCGCCATTTTGAATTATCGTAATTCTGACAGTAACATACTGTACTTTCGTGTATTCGCTTCTGCTTCAATAGATTATAAAATTATAACTAAATTTTATTATTTTAAATGCAACTCGGTTTATTCTCGTGAAGAATTTATTAGTGAATCAAACGATCATTCATATTTAGTGAAGTGGAAATTTTTCTTGGTGCAGCTGGAACTCGAAGTTATAGTTTAAAAAAAATTGATTTTTTTTAATTCTAGATTTTTATGCACGTATTTTTCTGCTGGCTTTTTCATAAAATATGCATCAGCACTTCATTTTGTTGGCGATAGAAAGAGGTGCAGCTGAGTTGGATTGGAATCAGAATGACCTGCAACGTACCATCTGCTCTCGCAGGGTTTCTAAAATGAACGAATTTAGAAATGACCTTTTTTTACGACGCTTAGAGGGTCACCTGCCATCTGTCACAGTTATTATCTCCTATCATTCCCCCTCGTGATTTAAAAGCAACTCTGATAATAAAATGGAGAATGCCTCCTCCTCGTTATATAGCGAATTTCTAATTACAGAGTTAAAATTTTCGTCTTTGTTCATCACATATTTAAAAAAACAAAAAAAAAATCGTGAATATTCATAACTGTTCTGTCATTTTTTTTCTTCCTAATGCTGTAACGGGCGATATTATTTTTCTTCTAATTATTTTTACAGCTCCGTTTTGTCTTATTTGCATATTCAATTAAAATTTTCCATTAAAAATAAAAAGAAAACTTTAAACAATCGACGTATAACAAAGTAGGATGTGACCTCGTTATAACGTACGGCTGTCATTCACACCTGTCATTAAATATAAAATGTAATAAGATACCGTTATATGGTGTAATCTCCCTTAAAGATCACCCCGTATTAACGACAGATTTTTTAGGGAATCGTAAATGGCTGCTTAATAGAGTTTTCACTATGTTGTTAAATGTAATTCCGTGAAGTAACTCGCCGTTAAAGCCGAAAATTCGTAATATTCAGATATTCATACAGGTATAATTTAAAAAAAATAAGTTTAATATGGCGTTTCTTAATGTAAATTTTAAAATTTAGAATGCTTTCTGATTATCTAAACATATCTTGCGCTATATTGAATGATAAGATTAACCGTAATTAATACGATTTTATGAAGCTCACTCGGGTGTTTTTTGTTTTTAAATTCGATTCTCTCGATTAACCGGAGCAGCATTTTTTCCTTCGAATTTAAAATCGACTGCCATTCGTTATAACGGAGCTGTTTTTCTCCCCTCCGTTTTTCTATCGAATAAAATACTTATTGCTGCAAACAGTTCGATATGAAAGTTGATGGAATCGCAAGTAATTCGCGCGGTACGTGTCTCGATCACACATATCGCTTACTAGCTACACTAAATTGACGTTTATCTTCTAGAAAAGACGACAGGAACAACACGTCTGTCACGAAAGTCACTAACTGTTGTCACTGCTGATGATTGCCTGGATTAGTGTGGATAGTGCAGTTGCTATCACTAAAGAAGCTTTGGAATTCTTATTATTCCTTTATATATAAAAGTTCTGTCATCTTTTTTCTACTATATTTACAGAGAAATAGCTAAAAAATCGGCTACATTCTGCAGTTGTAGAGCCACTCTTTTTATTTGCTCTGTTCCTCAGTAACTGAAAATTGCACAAATTTACTCTTTTCAAGTGTGTTTTTTTTAAAGAAAAAATGTCTTACACGCTGTTTTTTATACGATGATCTTTATTTTTAGATCGATAAGAATTAGGAAGTTAGTTTTTTTACTATAGAATTACATAAATATGCAAATATTCCGCCATGTTTTCAAGATGGCGGATGTCTCAGTTTCACTCGTCTCTTCAGTTTCGAAAGTTTAAATTTATTATTACAGTATCAAACGTTTAGTTTTGATATCTTAAAGTTCGTGATAACCTTGATGATTCATTTTATAATTACCTGTTGATAATTATATCAGAATCGTTGGTTTTATTTTCTTATCTGTAAATTGTTTTCGTTTTGATATTAAGGTTCCTTCCGAATTTTGCAATTGCAGTTTCGATAGCAAAACTCAAAATAAAATTATTTTTGAGGATTCTATACGTGGTAAATTCATAAATCGTATTCAAGATTACTCGAAATTTAATTTTGGAGTGTTGTTGAACGTGTTAAACTAGTTTTGACGTGATGCACACGTACAGTACTTGTGACCAGCTATATATCATTATAATTGAAAAAAGAAAAGAAATAACTAAGAAAAATGCTGTTACGATTATGATTTATGTATTTATTTTGAGAATGGCACAATCTTTAGATACAGAAATGAACATTTTTCTGCTTACGCTGCGTGTCGCGTCGCGTCGCGTTGTATTTTTTGTTTTTGGAATTTAAAACATTTTAAATGGACATTACCTTCATTTTCGGATAGTTAGTTTTACATCTATAGACTGTTAATCGTGTTATATCTATTATATCACCATTTATAATAAATCGCATCGTAACGCATCCAGCTCTAACATGGCGGTAATTACACGATGACCGCATCACGTTTTCACTTAGTTTTTGTATTTAAAACCAGTTACAAGTTAAGAACGCGCAAAGGAATATATATATTTTTTAAAATTATGAATAATTCAATAAATATTTCTATATGAGTAGCCTAAGTAAAATATTTTATCAACAGGATGTATATTTGATAAGATTAATAAGAATAAATGTTTTATACGAAATACCTTAAGGAGAATTGCTTTTTCTACTATCAAAAATGGAAAAAAAAATATATAGCTTAAGGTACAATTTTATTATTTTGACAGTAATTATAGTCAGAAAAAGCACTTCAAGCATTTTTTACGGTTCAAGGTCTATCATTCGACCTGTAAACTTAGATTAAAAAGAAAGTTTTTTAAGCATAATTCCTCCTCATTATACTATATNTTTGAGGAGGAATGTAGGAATTTAATAGAAAGTATTAATTTTTAAAGAAAAATTTTATATAACGTAAAATATATAGGCCTATATATAAAGTTATTCTTTAAAACGCGAAAGAGTAAAGTGAGTTTGTAAAGAGTAAAGTTGAAACTAGAACTTGACTCGAAAATATCAGTAACTTTAAGTCGAAAAGTGAATCGCATATAACAGGAAAAAAAGAAGGAAAGGGAAGTAAAACTAAGTCGAAAAGTAAGTTGCATAAAAGAAAAAAGAAGTAAGGTTGAAAAGTAATATCTATTCTAGAAGTGAGGTCGAGAACAAAAATGAAAGTTTAATTCGCTTTAAACTAGGTTAAAAATATATATTTTTTAACGTTTTAGATTTAATTTTAGTTCAGAAAATAATTCATTTAACGATTCTAATTGAGAAACTTAATAAAAAATAAAAAAAATTTTTCAACTGTTAAAAATATTGGGTGGAGCACACCACTCTCCACCACGTACTGTACATTACTACAATACATTTACACATCTAAAATATCATTTACAAACGATATTGCTTATTAAATTTCACTTTTGATAGGTATTTTAAGGATTGGGGTGGCCCACACACACACACACGCGCGCGCGCGCGAAATATCCATGTCCAATTGAATTACTGATTAAATTCTACGTCTGTATATCAGATTTCGGGGCGAGGAGCATAGTAGAGATGGGGTCACCCCCTAAAACGTCATTAAAATGCATTGTTATTGGATCTAAATACCGTATGTTCTCAGTTTCAGCCTTCTATCTTAATTAGAAGTGTACGAAATTTGAGGACACCATATAAAAAAGCTTTTTAATAATAATAATTAGTAAAAAAAAATGTGAGTCGGGATCAAAAATGAAAATTTGAATCAATTTAAACCCATTTTACTTATTATTTTTTAAGATATTAGCTTAGAAGGGAATTTATTTAACGATTCAAACTGGTGTAAAAAGTATAAAAATAGTAATAAACTAAGTCTGAAATCCTGTAATCCTAACCGAAACCATCATCCTACGATAGCAAGTAATTGGAAAATCTGAATAGGAAGTGCTAGTTGCTAGAAGCGTTTATAATAATGTGTATACACATAAGAGCAAAAGTATATGCATTCTGTTTATTAAAATCGACACTAAGTAAACTTGACAAATCCGTCGGTTATCTCAGTAATTGGTTAAAGTAAATTTTTGTTTTGTTTTTCTTCTTATAATTTCCCATTGAATGAAATCCCCCGCGACTTCATTTGCATAACATTACTTAAATTAAAATGAATTTGTTAAAGACGCTTACCTTAAATTAACCTTTTGCGTATAAAAGAATTTTCAAATTTAACTTCGCTTGATATTCTTTTTTTTTTTTAATGAATTTTTAATTAAATTTAGTTTATTTAACGATTTTCAAATTATTAATTAAATTTTGATATATACATTTTTTAAAAAAGTACGGGTATTATTCTGTATAATTGAGTTAGACGACATGGGAAGATGGTATTCTTCAGGTCCTGGGAGTTGTATTTGTTCTTTCCAGTCACGTGACACCGCCTTTGTCTTCCACGGTTTTGATCTTCGTTAAATTCTGTTTGTTTAGAACCATTAACTGGAGAAAATCCGTGTAAAAATCTCGTCCATATCGTCAAAAATAAATAAATAAAATTACATCCTAACAGCTAATTTTCGAGGCGCCCAACAACGGGATTAATAATTTCTATGCCACATTTAATTGTAACGTGGCGTAAACGGGACTAATTTTAATACAGAAATAACTTCAACAGAATGTATAATTAGTTCTATATTAAGTTTAGAATTACTAAAATGAATGCTAAATTCTCCTGTAATTAGTAGAATCAAGATAATTTTAAGTTGTTATGTCTATATTAAGAACGTTTGCTTGTAAAAAGAATGAAAAGCTGTATGCAAAGATAATTAAGTTTATGTAAAATTCTGTTTTCTTGAAGAATTCCGCTTGTTTGAGCGCATTAAATGTTAATCTTTTATAATTTTGTTAAGCTATATTTTGAATTCTGTTTGTGCCATGTTAAGTCCATGTTAAATTTTAAAGATCAGTTTAAAGTAACGAAATTTATCTTTAGAAAATTTCACGTGTAACTTTTGAGTGTTTAGAGTTGTATGGAATTCAGTTTGAATTTATTGAATATGTAGACTATATTCCAGAGAGATTCTCTTGTGTATATTCATGAGGTTTATATACATACAATAGACACTCGATATAGTGAGCTAAATCATTCACTATATCAAATTCACTATATGTATGATACAGAATGGAAGGACAAACAAAAATTGTTCACTGTATCAAAAGTCCATTGAGTATAATGAATGTATACAGTAACCATCTTCAGAAAAATGTAAGAGAAGAGAATATATATATTAGATTTACAGAATTATGTTTGATCTCCAGCATAGATCAAACATGATTATGTTATAAGATCATAATTCTGACACATTATAATTTAATGGATCGTAATTCAGAGATCAAACAGAATTCAGAAATCTAATATTGAATTCTATTATAGAATTTTGCATACACTTCGCATTGTTAAACGTTACATCTTAGTTAAATTGTTAGATTTTAAACAATTTTTCTTAAATATAGAAAAATATCCTGTGGGATTTTCTTTTCTTTTTTTGAAGTTATAGGTTTATTTCTTCTAATGTCTATCTAGGTTAATAGTTGATGTTGAAAAATTCAGTTTGGTGGCCGCTGTTGATTTTTTTTAAAACATAATCTGCTTGGATCATTATCATTATCGACGTGAACAAGTTGAAAATGATAAAACTCTAAAAATGATTACATAAAAGTCTTTCCGGCTGGCCGAAAGAGGTGCCGGTTCTTAAAAAAATGATGAGAGGTTTAGTGATAAAAATGATCTCTTACAAAATTCCGCCTGGGTGTAGACGAGATGTTTGTCTCCTCCCAATGTTGCTCCAAATTCTAAAACCCAAAGGTCAGGCGTTCCCTATTATGAGGGCAGATAACACAGTGGGTGGAGTTTTTCAGGAGGAAGTTCTTTACGAAAGAAGATGGAAAGTCGAACCCCCATAAATTCCATTTATATATATGTGTGTGTATGTGTAGACCCTTTGCAATGTCCGCCTTCTTTCGCTCGTTCTCGACTCGTATCGACTTTTTTTCCTTCGAATTCATCGTAATTGGAATAGTTTCGTTTATGTTTAAGTTAATAACAGTTTATAATATATATTTTTTTTCTCGCTTGAAAAACTTTAGTTTATTAGATTTATTAGAGTCCACTTGTAAGTGAAGTAGTGGAAGTGGAGACGTATTTCCCCCATGGGGATAATCCACATACGACTAGATGTCTGATATCATAATTACCAAATATCGACTGCTAGTGGGTTAAATTACCCAGAAATTGTAGCTTTACCCGCAATAACCACTGACACTCTTAATGACGTCGAACCTCTGAGCACGTCTAAAACTCGTATTATACTTCTAAGTGTGACCTCGCCAAAAATTGGCGCACTTCTATGATAGGGAAGACCGCACGTGTGACCTTTTAAGAGTCCTTGAAAGATCTCCCTCCGGACACTTATTTATTCCACCCTCTGAATTATTTTCATGCTGCTCTTAAAAATTAAACAACTGGCATCGGTGTGTGTTCATTTCTCGGTCGACACTATGCACGAAGGAAGCGAAAAACTTGTTTCTGTTACGCTTTATGAGCATCTAGGTAGAAGTTACCTTGAAAAAAATGGTTCTCAGAATGGAACGAGTTTCTAGGAGAGATTGGAGACAGTGGTTAATAATTTTAATCGATTATTTATGACCTTGATTTCTACGTTTCTATTCAAAAACATTATGTAAAAAACGCCATTTGTAAATATCAGTCGTTTGCATCTATTCCTGATATTGTTTAGAACCTTAAAAATTACATGAAATTATATTTAAAAGTTAGAACTTTCCAGTTACTTCGTGTTTAACCAAGTCGAACTTTTTTGCAAGTCGTAAAATTGCAAGGAATTTGCCAGTAGAAGCACCGTATCATCTAATTATATTTGACTTATAGTAGCTCTCTGGAAGCACTTTCTCGCGTTTCTTCAGTAGATTTATGGTTAAACTTACTGTAATGTCCTGTAAGTAACCTTGAAACTTATTAGGGTCACTTAGGTTGTTCTAAAGATAAGTGGTGCCTTCCACAGCAGTCAATTACTTCACCGTTATCTCAATTACAATTTGTTGATGTAATGAAGGCACAGACCACTCCACCCTATCCCGGGGTCAATTGAAAATTAAGGGCATTCTCACCTGAAAATAAGCTACTTTTTAGGATATATTTTTTTTCCTCGAAGGCAACAAGCAATGAGACGTTTCTTTTTTTTTTCTTTTTTCTTTATTTAAATCATTTTGTTTCGATTATCTCCGTTGCTAGAAGAAAAATCGAGAGTTCGTGACTTTCTCTGGATGAATGAAAGAAACCGTTTCGGTAAGAGTTGTCGACAAAGGAGGTAAGATGAAGTTCGGAATCATACCACTCAATGCATTCAAAAGTTAAGAACCCTTAAATTATCTTAAAGAATTGCTTTAGTAAGGGAAATATTCAACAATGAGACTCGGTAAGTGAGCATAAAAAATGAGAAGAATTAATAGGAAATCCTTGTATATTTTCGATTTTTACGAAAATTTGTAATGTCCTCGAATCGAGAATCTCATCCACCGCCATCCAGTTTGAATCTTTAAGAAAAAAAATTGAAGATTTTTTAGTGCAAAGCTCGCGAGTCGTATCTTGGTACGTGGCAACATATTGGTTTTTTTATGTTAACGATAGCAATCGTTGCTGTGGAAACAGTTCATTAATTTATCGTTTTCTTACATCGTAATGGCTGAAAGTACAACTGGCAGAAGATATGGACTCAATATATATAAACGCAGTTTGCTTTTACGTCGCGCGAAATCGATCGCTTTCGTGATCGCAAAGAACAATGCGCATTGAGCTTATAGATCAAATTCTGTGGAAGAGTGGTTTCTTGTTGACTTTGAACCTATACGTCTACATTTCTTAGAAACGTGAGTATTGCCCGCATAGTTTCAATAAACCATAACCTTTCAAGGTTTCAAATAGCGGTGAATCATAGTCCGGATCATTGAAGAAACGGGTTCATACAAGGAGAACCTTACGTACGAAGGCCATCCTTTTACTCGAGCTGCCGTATAAAGTGTCTTTAATTATTAAATATAAAGAGTGTACTAAATTAAATCAAGTACATTAGAACCAATAAAATTCTACTTAATTTTCTTTAAGGAAGGAAGACAATCCTTATTACTTTTTAACGAGTTTTCGGGGTTATAGATGAACAGTGTAAAGATTTTATCAAAACTTTATCCACATCATCGCTTAAATGAACGCAGCAACACATAATAAGCCCAGATTGTACCAAGTAAAGAGACTTTCAAACTATGTCAGTATTTTAAATGACGATAAGATGGAAGCTTTAATAATTAAGCGAGAAATCAGATGTGATTAGGCGATTTTAATTAATTCTTGCTTCCGGCACTTTTAGATTTTCTGAAGAATTCGGCATTCAGTCCTCCGCCATTGTGGGTCTCGGAAGTCGGAGTGAATTTCGTAGAATTGATAACGAATGAAAAGCTTATTCGTTCCCTAATTTAAAATGACCGGTAAAATATTTTCCGTCGTATTTATTTAAAATTCCACGTCACGTCTTTTGGTTAAAATTAGTGTAGCCAGAAACGCATTCTACTCTTAAGCACCTGGATGTTTACTCGGATTCGCCGCCACCTTAATGATATTTCCGATAGGGGAAGACGTGACTCGGTCACGTGACTATTCTATCACTTAGAGGTCAGTGACACATCGTGATGTCACGTTCATACGCGACACGTGATCGGAACTTTTTAAATTGAATGTTTGAATACATAAAACTTTCATTTGATTTTCCTATTCGATAATGTGGGTTCGGAACCGCTCTCGAATCAAGTTAAGTTTCCTCCTCCTCCGAGTGATTGTTTTTGTAGATTAAATGCTCATAATTTTTAAAAATTTTTCTATTATTTGTGCTTATTGTTGGCTTATATTGGCTCTAATAATATGTATATTCTATAGGACAGAAGTTACTACTATTCAATTTCGTAAATCCGTTTAACGAAAGTTATTTATTTAAGTTAATCAAGCTTGAATTAAATATTTATAAACGAAAAGAATAAATTGCAAAATAATCCAATTGATCTTTTTAAAAATTTAAGAAAAGATTTAACAGTTTTTTTTTCCTTAAAATTTATCCAGTATTTCACTATGAAATTGCTCAATTCGTATACGATTACTTTGATTGTTTTCTATATTTAAGCATTCTAATACACAGACGAGTATAGAGACGTATACAATATAACCTGTATAAACATACTTGTATACGCAACTTTAAAGTAAACATACACAAGCGATAAACTTACGACAATAGGAGCAACAATAAACAGCAATAGATACTCGAATTACTTGTTGACATGCATGACCATTCGTGAAAAATACCCAGTCGACTCGAAATTGAAACACCGAAAGTGCACTTTCTACAAATTTTAAACACGCTCGAGTAATCTCCCGAGCCTTGTTTAACAGTAGCGAATCTCGAGAACGTGTAACAAAACCCGAAAAAAACATTAACCACACACTTGAACTATTGTTTCTAGTGAAGATATATCGACGAAACGGGTCCCCCTGTATAAAAAAAGAGAGAAAACTAATGGCGTAAATCCTTAAGACATGTAGGAAGACCGCAAACTGTCTTTTAAAGTGGTGAAGTGGAGGGTGGTAAAACTACTTGCACTGTTCGGCGTAGGTATGCTGGCCCGGTAATAGGCAGGATGTGTGGTGTTACACGCTCGACTGGCTGTTTCGACCGAACGATCTCATCCAGCCTGCGGTTGTGACTAGTTCCCATCGCCAAACACAACATTGGCAACTAAATATTCCTTCTTTCTCTATATATAATTATTCCGAAGCAATTTGCATATTTACTAACAGTAATTATTGCCTCGGGTGGCAAACCGAGAATGCCAAGTATCGTCCCCTCTAAGAAAGCCGGATAGATAACATTTAGGAGTTTTAATTACACTCCACTACATTGTTACGCTGCATAGTTACGGTAGAAGTAAAGTCGTTGTTGGGATTATGTCCTCCGGGGAACAAAATTGACTGTGGAAGTGAGTGCAACCAATGTTTTCCTATCCTTTATATAAGAATGACTATTTCATATTTTGTTGAAAAGAATCAGTTTGGTTTGGAAAAAATTAATTAAATTTATTAATTAGATGGGATTGGAATGAGTAGTGACTTCTCCTTCAGAGTTTCCATGGCTTTTTTTCTTTTCTTCCTTCTTCCTCCTCTTCAAAAATATAGCTTTGTTTTTCCTGCAAGTAAGAAATTGCTTCTTAGTTTATTGCTTTTGATAGTTTATTGTTGAAAGAATTCGTCTTTAGTTGTGAAGAGATTATACAATTGCTAATGTTTCTGCTTGTCTCTTATCGCTAAGCGAGAATCGCTAATACCTGGCGCGATTTGTTCGTTATATCGTAATGTTAGTCATTTTTAGTCGGTGGAATTTCACCGAATAAAAATATTTCAGCATTTGTTGGCTGTACAAACATATATTTTACGTAGCGATTCGTGTTTAGTTAGGAGATTGCTCACCGAACGTAATCGCGAGAAAATTCAATGACGCGACGCGATAACTTCGTCATCGAAGACGTCACGTTGGATACGTCATTCGAATACGATTCGTCTCGTCATTTTGTTTTATTTCTTCCACTTTCCCATTATATTTGCTGGAATCATATTTTAAACTGCTGTTTCGCATCGAACGCGAATTGCGACGGAGGCCGTTTCACTAATCGCGTTTCGAAAATCCATCGATCGCGTCGCAATCGATGATGCAATTTCTGCTTTCGTTAGCGATTCGCGTTCGAAATGAGAATAGCTAACGAAAGCGACGCACAAATTACATCAGCGATAGGTCGCAATTGACAATATTTAAATGCCATTGACGATTTTTTTCGTATTCGTTAGCGATTCGCGTTTTACTCCAGCTTATCCAGTTTAAAAGGAAAATACTAAAAAAAAAAAAAAAGAACGTCTACTATAATAAAAACGTTACAGCATTTAAATAAAAGAAACAACGGTTGTAATTAAGAAAGAAAAACCCGACTTTTATTATAATCACTCAATTAAATTAAACATTTTCAATCGCTAAGGAGAGAGAGCGAGAGAAAGAGAGAGATCGAGCGAGCGTTGGGGGAATAGAAAAAAGGCGAACAAAATAATTTTCCAAATTAAAAAAAATAAAATTAGCAAAAATTAAAATGAAAATTTCTGAATTATTATTTATTATTAAATAAGTCAATTATAATAAAATTTAATCGTTAGCAGAATTGCAGGTCGTTAATGCTAGAGGATACCACTCGAAAATACAGTGTATATATAAATTTTAAAAATAATTTTATTTTTTAATTAAGTTATTATACAAAGAAAGAACTTAAATAAATTGCCGGTTCTTATATTTAAATTAGTAATCAGTTTTAAGTAGGAGCGAGCGTGGTAAGTGTTGCCACGACTTCTTTCCTTCCCATCTTGGTAAAGTGTGTTGCATCTGTTTCTTGAGGAGGGTGAACATCAATGAAGGGAATTTGTCCATTCAATAATGACTCACCCCGCTTCCGAAGGAAATACAATGGATAGATGTAGTAAGTCGAACGTACTGTTCGTCGGACCAAAATAGGTTTTTTGGTATAGAAGACGGGGGAATGACACAAAGGCTGCAAAAATTCTGTCGCTCCATAAGAATATTTTTTTTCCTACCCCCGATTCGGGGGGAGAAATAAAGAGATTAAGGGAAAGAAATGACGCTGCAAGAAAATCATTTATCTTCCAGTCAGTAAACATTCTTTTCTCCATTCTTTCTGCTGTTTATAAGTTGTTTGTTTTTAATTTAAAACGTCTTTTATGATATTAGAAAATAAAACCTGTAGAATTACGTTAAGTCTTGAAACCTTGGGATATATTTTCATGTTGATTGTAGTTTTGAATTTTTTTTTTGTTTGGGTACTATTTCTCCATTTTCTTTACTACTACACAGCTTTTTTTTTTTTAAAGGAAATTTTCTATTTTTTCTTCCCTTGTTCTGTTGTGGTTTATTTGCAAAATGTGTGCATTTCGCTTCGTTTATCCGACTTTATTTTCTGCTTGGAGTGTTAAAACTGAATGTGTTTTTTTTTATTCAGAATTTGTCTGAGCGAATGCTGCTGTTTAACCAGATACATAGCGAGAGACAAACCTATTTTATTATGTTTCAGGTGTACAAACATGCATCTTCGCATAATCCCCTTGCTAAATATAGAGAACGACTAAAAAAAAAGCTGTTACAGTAGATACTTGTCTTCAAAGTATGGCAATTAACGACTAAAATCGTAAGCTACTTTATCCGTTCATATCTTTAAGTATAACATTATTTTAAAGTTTACATGCAAATGTAAAATGATGATAATTTCTGCTTCCGTATGTCTGTTTTTGCATTTAAATACAAGTATCAAAGTTTAAATATGAAATTTTAATTTTATTTTGGAGTAATTATAACTATAACAGAATTTATACCAGTTATTGAATAGTTAAAGCACTTGTTAACGATTGTATGATAGTTACGCAGCTGTTACGCAGTGGATTGAGGTTATAAGACTGTTATGAAGCAGCAGAATAGCTTAGTTTGTGTGGGAATAAATGAATCTTCATTATTACTAGAGAAGCGAATATATTACTAAATTATATATATTTATTCGTAAACAGATATACAAGAATATGCTGTAGTTATGGAAGATTGCTTATGTTGCAATTCTGTATTGATTATTAAGGAATATGTTGCAGTTACGTAGAGACGGAACGTATCAGTTACTGATAACCGAGCCTTTCGTAACTAACTTTTACTATAGTTCCGTAAGGAGTAGATAACTACTGTAGCACTGCATAAACTTTAGTAGTTGTATATAGTAAGTAGTAATTAAAGCGATGAATCATAAAATACTCATACGAGAAGAGCAACTAGAATACTCAATTTCAATGGAGTAAAATTTGCGTTCCTTTCTCCGATGAGCGCGATATTGAATAGCCACAGAAAAGTTACAATGCCTTTTCTGTGCCTCTTGATATAATTAAAATTAAAACTGGTACAGTACACGAAGCTTGTGCACGTTTTGGCGTATTCTTGTAGTGCACTCGAGAAAATTTCATTCTATCCGAGCTTTTGCTTATTCTCCTTTCCTTAATTAATTACATTCGTAGCTTTAAAATAAACATCTTCACTCGGAAAACGCCATTGCGGGTCACTTGTCAATATAGATTTTCCAAGAACTATGATTCCTCTTATCTCTATTTTATCTAGAAATTCGCTTATCGGATAATTCATTTCTGGTTTTTATCAAAATTGTGTTCTAGGAATATTTTGCAGGTGTGTCCAAGCTTGTATATATATAGTTTTTTTTTTTTTTTTTTAAAAAAGAATATTCTAATAATAATAGACGTAGCTTCTACCGCTTATACTCCTTTATCGTTAATTCTATCGATTGTATTGCTGTTGTATCCATTATCTTCATTTACTACCAGATTATCATATATAATTAGTAAGAGTGACCACTTAACCGTTCTCCCGTGTCTGATAATCGAGTGATAAAAATTCGTTTCTTGACGATTAAAAAATCTGAATGATGCCGGATTAACTTGTAAATTCTGAATTGTTATCGCCGTTTACTTTTATAATGAGGGAGAGAGAGAGATGTTTTATGCATTATCTCATTATTTATGGATTAATAATTATCGTGCGAGATCAAATATCCGAAAAGATGGCGAAGTGGCTCATCAGCGAAACAATTACTCTGCAAACATAAGCCAGATAACGATATAAGATACGTATAAGCGGCATAATTTCCGTCTTGTAAAGTTAGTTTTTACTAATTTTTAATAAGAGAGTGATATTTTTATACTCCTCTATACATCAATTTTTAAAAAAAGTTTCTTTAAAAATGAGACAAAATTAGAGAAATGTTAGGAGTTAGATACTTAATTACTTCGAAGTCTATTCTTCAGGGGCTTGCGAACAATCAATCTCCTGAAAAATATCTTATCGTAAGATAATTATATCTTAGAATATATTTAATCTAATTATATTTTAGTGCTAATTGAAATATTTGCATCGTACTTTAGTCAGCATCTTTCCTGTATATTGGACATATCGATAGCTATCTCTACAATTCTATTAGGAGAGATGCTCATTGCGGAAGACATGCCTTATGTTTATTAACTGGAAAAAGAGTTTCGTATACAAATTTATAACTATTTTAATGTCTAAAAAATATTTTGAATCGTGTTCAAATTATAATCTTATCTTTGAATAATGTTGAATATTTGAAATAAATTCATATTCCTTCGAAAGCTCCACTTTGCTCTAATAAAACTTTCCATGAGTTTTATATTTACCTTGGAATAATTTTACACTTGAAATACTCGAAATTAATTCAACGTATAAGACAATACCAATTTTAAGACAAACTGTCTCGTCCTTATTTAATGTGTTATAGTTTAATGTTATTTTTTCGCAAAAATAATTTCCCACTTGCATATTTCGATATACTTTTTTTTAAAAAAAATTAAATGACGTATCTTGTAAAACACAAAATATATAAAAAAAGAGGAAAAATAGCACTTAAACACAGATCAGCGTGTTTTTCTGTACAACTTTCCATTAGAAACCTTATCTACTTCGGAAATTTATTGTGTCATATTAATACAGCCATAAAAGTTTATTTCACTGGCAGATTAATTTACCAACTTGTCTTCTACAGGAGTTTAATCACACGCAATAGAATTTTACGTGTTTCTTATTATTATTTTTTCTTCTTTCCCCTCTTCCCTCGTTTCTCCCCTTCACTTTTTCCAATCTGTCATACCGAAAGTGCGGTTCGACCTTAATGTTCATATAACAGAAAACATTAATAACAAGCGGTAATTCCGTCTATTTTTTATTAACCCTCTCTTCTACAACTCGTTAGATTTATGAGGTCATATATTCCTAGAAATGTCTGAAAAGGATAATCCTTTGAAGAATTGTAATGGCTACTATAGCCACGCTCCTTACTAAATTATAAATGGACCTTCTATCGTTCGGGTTGGCCCCTGTCGTGATGTAGTAGCGTGTCGTGCGTTACTTCCTGTGATGAATCGCTATCTGGTCGTCAGTATTTAAGTGTCCCCCCCTCTTTTTTACCTTGTCACTGTAATCCTCGGCAGTATGAGGTTGTTCCCGTTATTTCTGAAGAAATTCTGTAAACAAGAAACACTTCGGTGGTAAATCCAGGAAAAGTCTTTTTTGGTATACTTTACCTGTAATGTTTTATCTTTTTTTGCCATTTTCTCTTCTTCTTTCCCCCCAATCTCGCTACACGTTTCTCTCTAAAAGAGCTATCGATTGTTTATGAGATATGCGGGATTAAATTTAGAGTTTTTCTTCTAAAATGCCGCGATTTAAACTTTGTTTATACTTCGGAATCTAAAAATATGATCCATTACGGAAATCTACGCCAAAATTTATAGAAAATTGTATTTTCTACGTTGTCTTGCGTGCTTACAATGCAATAAAGAAGTCAGTTCTATAAAACATTTAATGATAGAAAAAAAATTTAATATTACTTTAACATTTTGAAATTTTATTATGGTCCAACCGAAACGGATATTGAAGTTTATGTAAGTGCAAAATTCAAGATCGGTTCGAGTATATCCTTGTTGCAGATGGAATAAAAGTTTGAATTGATAGTTATAAAATAAAATATATATATAAAAAATTGAAATATTTGCGATTTGGACAACCCGAAGTAATTGAAAAAGTTGAATTCAACACGAGGGATTCGTTACTTTCACAATAACTTTACACTGCAATACGCGTGCAATTTTCACTTCAAACTTCAAATACAATGTTTTTAACAGCAATTCGTAATAAAAAAAAAAAGAAAATTAAAAGAAAAATACATTGATGTTTTAACAGTAAACTATCGTGGATATTTAAAGGAATAACTGTTTTCCGTTTCAGAGAAAGCCAATAGATCGATGCTCGCCATTGTTATCCAGGTGGTATATACATAAACTATCAGCACTCGCCAGCATCGATTGACTCTCCCACATCATAATTTTCGTAGATAGAAAGCAGTTTTCCCTTTAAGTGTATTTTATATTTGTATCGTGACCGCTTATAATTCTTAGTAGGTGGCGCGGATGTCGTCAGTTTCCCGCTTTCGTGCGCCATACGTCATCCACTTGTTATAACTGTTTCCTGGTAAAAGCAAGCAGCAACACTTTTCGTACGTGATGTACAGCCACTTCCTTCCCGTTTTTGGCACGTTGTTTCGTATATAAAAAAAAATTATATCTTAATAATTTAGCTACATGAAAACGATATCGAAATAAAAAAAAACGTTTTCAGGGCCCGTTAGATCTCGTCTCGTATATTTCTCGTGCTTCACGCGAGTCGCCATTTTGAATTATCGTAATTCTGACAGTAACATACTGTACTTTCGTGTATTCGCTTCTGCTTCAATAGATTATAAAATTATAACTAAATTTTATTATTTTAAATGCAACTCGGTTTATTCTCGTGAAGAATTTATTAGTGAATCAAACGATCATTCATATTTAGTGAAGTGGAAATTTTTCTTGGTGCAGCTGGAACTCGAAGTTATAGTTTAAAAAAATTGATTTTTTTTAATTCTAGATTTTTATGCACGTATTTTTCTGCTGGCTTTTTCATAAAATATGCATCAGCACTTCATTTTGTTGGCGATAGAAAGAGGTGCAGCTGAGTTGGATTGGAATCAGAATGACCTGCAACGTACCATCTGCTCTCGCAGGGTTTCTAAAATGAACGAATTTAGAAATGACCTTTTTTTACGACGCTTAGAGGGTCACCTGCCATCTGTCACAGTTATTATCTCCTATCATTCCCCCTCGTGATTTAAAAGCAACTCTGATAATAAAATGGAGAATGCCTCCTCCTCGTTATATAGCGAATTTCTAATTACAGAGTTAAAATTTTCGTCTTTGTTCATCACATATTTAAAAAAACAAAAAAAAAATCGTGAATATTCATAACTGTTCTGTCATTTTTTTTCTTCCTAATGCTGTAACGGGCGATATTATTTTTCTTCTAATTATTTTTACAGCTCCGTTTTGTCTTATTTGCATATTCAATTAAAATTTTCCATTAAAAATAAAAAGAAAACTTTAAACAATCGACGTATAACAAAGTAGGATGTGACCTCGTTATAACGTACGGCTGTCATTCACACCTGTCATTAAATATAAAATGTAATAAGATACCGTTATATGGTGTAATCTCCCTTAAAGATCACCCCGTATTAACGACAGATTTTTTAGAGAATCGTGAATGGCTGCTTAATAGAGTTTTCACTATGTTGTTAAATGTAATTCCGTGAAGTAACTCGCCGTTAAAGCCGAAAATTCGTAATATTCAGATATTCATACAGGTATAATTTAAAAAAAATAAGTTTAATATGGCGTTTCTTAATGTAAATTTTAAAATTTAGAATGCTTTCTGATTATATCTTGCGCTATATTGAATTATAAGATTAACCGTAATTAATACGATTTTATGAAGCTCACTCGGGTGTTTTTTGTTTTTAAATTCGATTCTCTCGATTAACCGGAGCAGCATTTTTTCCTTCGAATTTAAAATCGACTGCCATTCGTTATAACGGAGCTGTTTTTCTCCCCTCCGTTTTTCTATCGAATAAAATACTTATTGCTGCAAACAGTTCGATATGAAAGTTGATGGAATCGCAAGTAATTCGCGCGGTACGTGTCTCGATCACACATATCGCTTACTAGCTACACTAAATTGACGTTTATCTTCTAGAAAAGACGACAGGAACAACACGTCTGTCACGAAAGTCACTAACTGTTGTCACTGCTGATGATTGCCTGGATTAGTGTGGATAGTGCAGTTGCTATCACTAAAGAAGCTTTGGAATTCTTATTATTCCTTTATATATAAAAGTTCTGTCATCTTTTTTCTACTATATTTACAGAGAAATAGCTAAAAAATCGGCTACATTCTGCAGTTGTAGAGCCACTCTTTTTATTTGCTCTGTTCCTCAGTAACTGAAAATTGCACAAATTTACTCTTTTCAAGTGTGTTTTTTTTAAAGAAAAAATGTCTTACACGCTGTTTTTTATACGATGATCTTTATTTTTAGATCGATAAGAATTAGGAAGTTAGTTTTTTTTTACTATAGAATTACATAAATATGCAAATATTCCGCCATGTTTTCAAGATGGCGGATGTCTCAGTTTCACTCGTCTCTTCAGTTTCGAAAGTTTAAATTTATTATTACAGTATCAAACGTTTAGTTTTGATATCTNTTCCAGTTAGGAAACACTATTAGATTTGTTTCCTGTATGTAGTAAATACGGTTTTAAAAATAAGTATAGTTAAGTATTAAAGTGAATGCTTAATATCACAACAAAGAAAGAAATTGGTAGTCTTTACAATAAATTTGAATTTAAATTTAGTTTTCATTAAATGTTAAATAACAAATCATAGGTTTTGCTATTTAATCAATTTTGCAGATTTTTTTTTTTAAATTAAAATATACACATGTTTCTTTTTATAGCAAATACATTCATGATAGAAAAAAAGGAAATGTATATGAAACTTTATTTTTGTTTGGTTTTCCTTTTATGTAGTTCTGTTATGAAATCTTATTGTAAAACACGGTTGAACGAAGAAAAATTATCTTCGAAAATCTAAACTATTAAGAAGCTTTTACTTTTTATTTTATTTTATTTTAATAATCGTTTTGGCCAGGTAATAAGTAGGCTATAGATATTTGTTTACATAATATATAATAAAAATAAGGCTTGTCTTTATTACAATAAAGTAATTATAATAATAATATTTAATAAAAATTTTTTACAGATTTTTTTTCCTCATCTGAAAATAGAAAATATTCAAATTTATATGATAAAATAATTTTTCAAACATCTAATTTATTAAAACTATTATAACTTAGGAAATGAAAAACATTTAATTTAATATTCTATACAAATAATTATGATAATACCAGTAAACTTTGTATTGCTACGTTAATGATTTTCTGATTGGTTGCTGCCTTTATAACAAACTCCATGTTAGTTGGATTGTCATATTTTGGAATTCATAAAATTTAGAAATTCCATGAAATCATGCCATTTCATGTATAATTTGCAATATTTAAAATTTTCAAAATCATAATATCCTTATTTAAACTTCATTCATAAACGAAAACGGATGTAAAATAAGGATAATTTTTATCGTAATCACCGCATTCGGGAGTTTAATCATTAATATAAAGGAAACGTTTACAAATTAATAAAAGTTTAATAGAAAAAAAATATATACAGGAATTGCGCTCTACTAAAGCTCTGTACAGATGGATCAACGATATAAAACGTCTATAAAATAGCTATGTCGTATACGTTTTATTTATTTATTTTCCGAAAAAAATACTTCTAACATAATGAAATATTTAAAGTAGTAAAGAGACAATCGGAAGATCGTTAGTGTAAAACCTATTGTGTTGGCTGTAGACAGGAAATGACTGTGGAAAAAAGAAGAGCAGAGCTTTAACTTTGTACTCGCAAACACTATTTAATTGAGTTTCTGAAAGGAATCAAACAGATGCAAATGTCCTCTTTTACTTGCAGGGATTATATATGTGATAAAAAATGAGATTATGTTGTAAGGGACCGCACTCAGACAACCAGACGCTCCTAATGAATTCTAAAGGACATAAATTTGATTTGTTTTGTTAAGTGATTTAAGAAAAGTTAAGTAGGATTTTTCGAAATTTTCTCCTGTTCTTTGTGTACTTGTTAAGCGAATATGTAATTGTATATATGATAATTTTAAAGGTTATGTTCGGGTTGTCTGACTGTTGTATAATTGCTGTAATTTGATAGTGTTTAGAATATATAAACTTTGTTCTGGAGTGAGGCGAATAGTATTGAATTTAGTTTACGATTTCGCTATAATGGGCAAAAACGGCGCTGCTGTCCCTGTTTGCATAGGTTATACATGGAAAAACACACTGAAGAGTAGTATAATTCGTTGTGAGGCTGTTTGTCTGAATAGATCCACGTACACTTGGCAATAAGACTCGAATGAGATAGTTTCGTCGGGATTAATGTGCAGGCTTACGTTGATCTGACGTCATTTTCTCTCTCCCTTTTTGTCAAATTGAACTTGTGACATCCGGTTACCATTAAAAGGTAGACAATTTCGATAAAACAGAGGTCTGTCGTGTGTATCCTACCAATGACGCATAGCCTACATTAAACAGCTTTTCTTCCTGTTAATACAGCAGCACCAATTTCGCCTCTGGTGAGACATCTGTTAACTAGCTGGACTTTCTCCTCGTATTTTACACTAAACTTAAATCCAATAGTACTTCGTTTTAATCATTAGAATCCACTTTACGTAGAAAACTTTTTAGTTGTTTGTGAATATCACAGGGTAAAGAGCAATATCGAATGCAGCAAGCATGCGTAAGTCATTGTTTGTGGTTTCATAAACACAAGCAATGTTTACTGGACGAAAAATCTTAGAATTCGCTTACACGCGAGACTCTTTTCGAGCCAGAATAAGGGAAAAAATGATAAAAGTCGAAAGCGTATTATTGGTCGAAAGGGAGAACCATTACGTTGCATGTCTTCGGAAACTATTTTGTATCGGTTTCCTTTAAGTATCCGACGTCCATTAAGTATGTTCTTGGTCTTTTCCTAATTATAGTACAGATGTTACCTTATGGCTGGTAATGGCAACTCCCCTTATCGGCAATCTTCGCTTGTAAAGGTAATTGCCATTTGGAATTCGGTCAGATCAAATCACCTGAACCAGAACCAATCAAAGAATAATGAAGGTCCTTCTGCAATAATATGATAGAATAAAAATGCATTTCTCTATACGAGGCTCAAATGGAGTATTAAGCTTTTCTCAATATACCTTGTTTTGACGTATGTCTGTCTGTCCGAATTCAGTTTACCATTGACGGAAGATGAAATTTGTCTGGCTTTATCTGAGAAGGATGGGGCTTTTTGAGCTGGAAGATACTTCCTATTGTATAAATTCGGATTTTATTTATAGCTTAAAAGATATTCTTTAGTTCTATTTGAATCTTATCAATGATTCAATGTAACTAACTAATATTATGATTTAAATTTGAATAAATTAGCTTAAATTATTAAGTGGTGCGGCTTTAAATTTGCATTATTGCTCCATTAATTAATAAATTTTGCCCAAAAAATGATTTAAAATAGTTTGGTGGTAAGCTATATTCTTCTTTAATTTATTATAAAGGTACTCGTACAAATTATTTTTCTGTAAGATTCCTGAAAGGAAGTCATTGTTGTAATAAACGTCCTGTAAGTGTTTTATCCTCGTAGATCTTAACAAGGAACACTTTCTAATAGGAACATCTTCCTGCAATTATTCCGCAAGTGTTTCTGAAGGAAAACCTCCTTTCTAACATATAACTTCTTTCTATAGATATTTCTTTTAATAGAAGTGTACAAATATTTTCTATAAAAATTCGTCAAAAATACACTCGTTCTGACGTACGTTTGATAAGTAATCAATAGAGATGATTAAAGAAGCTGTTACTTTAACGTAAAACTACTATAAACAGATAAAATAGTAGAAAAAGAAGCACTTTAAAGAGTTCAAACAAACCCAAAATCATTAAACTAAATTAATGTCGTACAACTACAAGTAGAAGGAACGTGACGTACAGTACTGTACAGTAGTATTCTCCGAAGAATAGTTGAAGAACGTTGCTGATTCACGATGTTTGATCACCCTTCGTAACTTAATTGGATAAGAACTTCAGAAGTCAAAAAGGTGTTTTCGTCCACCGTCTCATTACGTCACAATTACCCCATCTTTTCCTATTAGTATTACCTTTTTTTTCACTTCTTCTTCCAATATTTAAAACTGTCATTAGTCTCGGAGTGGCCATCTGTTTGTCTGTCGGCATTCTTGGCAAATAAGATAGTAGTCAGTCAGTCGGTAATTAATCATCGACGTTCACCCCTCGGTCACGTGGGCCTGTTGACCTTAATTGTAAGGAAAACGAAATTTCGCAGCAGGTGCTATTGTCTTAAAATACTTAGAAGATTTTAATGTCTGCTTCCGACTTAAATTATTTTGGACTTACGATTTTTTTTTTACACGCGGTTGAATGGCTACTAAGAAAATCTGCGCCGTTCTCTCGTCTTTCTTGATTTTCTAAGTGTTTTTAACTCTAAAATTCGTCATCTGATTAGTTCTGGTTTGCTCTTCCAAATGGAAAAGATGTAAAACTTGTGTAAAATCCACCAGAGAGAATCTTAATTAGGAAAAATGGACAAATCCGCTGGGGATCGATGATTTAAGTACGACGATTGTCATTAAGCTTTATCATTTTAAATAAGAAACTAAGCGGGTCACATTCGACGATCAATTTACTAAACAATAAGTAATTATCATTGAGGTCATAGTAAATAAGTCGGCTTAATTATCGCCCGTTTCTAATTTAGTCTCTTTGACAATAGTGATGAGTCTGCACCTCGAACACGTTACTCGGTTAAAGATCACGTGCCAATTATTACTTACCCCTTTGGAATGGAAGCGAACCAAAGAGGGGCGGAGAAGATAAAAACAATTTCTAGTCAAATCCCCGTGTTTTATGGAGTGAAAATCGTGATTTAAAAATTTCGATATGGCCAATTCGTGATTTATTTTGTCATTATATAATACAGATTTTGGAATGGTTCCACGTTTTTGGTAAAAATATAAACTTCTGTTTCCAGTTCTAGATCACGAACTAAATACACACGGACAGAAACTCAAAAATATCTAAACGTGTTAGTGTCAAACTCCTATTTCTCAGATTTCTGTCGACTCTTAACTCTCAGACTAGACACACGCTCACATACACAACAGTTGTATAAATACAGACGTACAGACGGACGTGTCAGGTACACAGTAAAAAACGTTTATTACACATTTATGCTTCTATTCATGTAAATTACTTGTATAGCTCGTGCACAAAAAAAAAAGCGTACACACGTATATAGAAGCGCGCTTATGTACACAGAAACGCTCTTTATTACTACATTATGAAGAAATTTTAGAAGGAAAAACCAGGCAAATTCGCATTTCGGAGTTAAAAACCGATCGGTATAAGGGGCAAACGATTATGCAAACGAGGCGAGTTTCATCGTCCGACATAATGCAGTATTTATTAAAATAACCGTAAAATTTGCAGTCCGAACAATTCCGTTTTATTACTACTTATGTTACGACACGCTCCCAATTTGCCTTTTCGCAAAATTAAGCATTTCGTTTTATATTACGTCAGAGGTCGATACGACAGTACATACGGCCGCACATAATTACCCACTTCTGCTTGGCGCGGGGCCGTTATCTGTGACAGACTCTGTTTGTCACCTTGGCTCGGATGGCTGTTTACTCCCCCCCTGCCATCTAACATATCGCCGGGCGATAACTGTCGCCATTTTAACGACAATGGCAATTGTTACTCATCTTTGTGAGCTTTTAAAATAATATAATTATCCCGAATAATTTCGAATTAATAAATTTCCTAAGTTCCTCGCGCGCAGTCTTTCCTCCCCCCTTTTACGGGTTTCGAGTTTTGGTATATACATTTTGGCAATTTTTGAGACGTAATTTGGCGACTTGCTGCAAAGCGGGTTTTGGGTCGTCGTTATTCTGTTATGGTTGTGTCATGGAAACCAGATGTATCACCAAAACAATAGGTACTGACAGCTGGTGCACTTCCTGTATTCCATGTGTCGGACTGCATACCTCACGGTCTGTCGGACACAACCAGATGAAAAAAAGAGAGAAGAAAAAAAATGTTATATACTCTACGTGGGTGAGAGTCACTGTGAAATGAATTTTTGTAATTTTTCTTCCTCTTAACGTACTTTACGATTTATTTTTTAAAAGGAAATATGGTTTTTCTGTTGTAAAAAATGTTTAATTAATTCAGGTTCATATTACGAGGCTTTTTTTGTAATTTTGTATTTATTTTTTTAAAAAAGTTTACAGAAAAACGACATTTTTAAAGTGGGTTATTTCAGAAATGGCGCCTTTACGCGTTGCGGCGCTTTGTAACGGCAAGCGAACGTCAGCTTCAAAAATGAATCTATTTGGGGAAACAAATCTTCCAATTAACGTCAAGAATTAGTCACATGACGCTTTCCGATATTTTTGACCGTTAATTTAACCGTTAACGTTATATTAACGCATTTATCCTATCTGCAAATTTCCATTTTATCGCATGTTGCGCCCCGACGATAAAGTCGCGCCGTGTGAACCGGTTTCAAATGCAGGGTTTTCCATCAAAACTGCAGACCGTAATCGGGATTTTGCCCGAGTAACGGGGGTAGAGGATATCCCTGGCAGAACGCGTTAATAACGTAAGAGAAACCTTTCGTCTGTGGCACTCTTCGAGATATGCAAATGAGTAAACTGCGAATTAATGTCGCAGGGGGGAGAGGAGTTTAGAAATGTGTAATTTGTTGGCGAGTCAGATAATTGCACACGATCGTGCGTGTGGAGCATTACCTTTTCCAATCCCCTCCGGCTCCACCCCGAACAGATTCATTTATTCCCCGGTCGACGGAGTTAAGTCCAGTCGTCCATTTGTCACAGCTTCCTAAGCTGTCGCTTCTGGCAACCTACGCGGTCGCAGGTGCGACAGGTAATAAATATAAAGTTTTAGTGCGGATGGACGACCAGTTTTTAGTAAAAGTAATGCCGCTAAGGTAATAAGTTTAGTAATAATTAATCGGGATAATAAGCGCAGTTATTTTTGGTTGTAACACGGTGTGTAATTTGCCGGACAGATGGGTAACGGCTAAATAACGCCCGCGACGAGACGTACTACTTTATGAGCGAGCGTGACGTCAAGCCACGCTACCAGGGTAACATGTCACGAAGGAGCAGGTCGTTACTCGCGTACGTAAAGTGGCGAAAAGAACAGGATATTGTAGTATGACCCCCGCCGACCGCTAAAATTCGGCGGTAGGTTGTTCACCGGTGGTGAATAATTATTTATTTTGTTGTATTTTACAGAAAGACCGCAGTACAGGACGGCCTACGCTTGCGAAGAGAGTACGTTGCAGATATCTTGCGGAGAGGGAGAACTCATACATTTAATAAGAGCCAACTTCGGAAGGTTCAGTATAAGTATCTGCAACGAGCATGGTACCTTGGATTGGAGCGTGGACTGCATGTCTTCCAGTTCATTTCGTGAAATGGAAAGCCGGTAAATATTGTTACGTTAAGCTGTGCTTCGAATCTGATCTTTCCATCAATACCTTCTTTCGCGTTCGATCGCGCGCGACATTTGCACCGTCATCCGATGCGACCGATTCGAATATGAAGTTATTGAGTGACGTTATTTTCAAATTGCTAGAGATTTACGTTCGGTATAATCTAATCTTTTGACTCCATAATAATACATATCATTTTTTAAAAACAGAAACTTGAAAGCGAATCATTATTACAGGAAAGTGGGCGCTAATACCTCACGCGGACATTAAACAATTTCAGTAACATGCCTCTATAAACGTCACCAAATTTACGTGACAATCTTCTGAGAAATAAATTATAAAAAAAATCTTTAAAATATCTGAAATAGCCAACCTGCATTCGCGTGTGCTGTTTACGTATATATACGCGAGCTTATCGACGCGTATGATACGCGGAAACGTCATTGAACTTTCGATTCGTTACGCCGGACGAAAATCCCAAATTTTTCTACAAAGCAAACGCGCTTTTTAGAAAGTTTACGCTGTTGGAAAAAATTGCATTCTTCCTCGTCTTGCGTATCTCTTCTCGCTCCGTCGAACACTCCACTAGATGTAGGTCAAGGAGTTAAAAAATGCGAACTTGTTGATCCGTCGCGTCGCGTCGCGTAAGTAGTCTCAGCAGCGTATAATTCCTCTACCGCTTTTCGCGTGCCAGTAAATTGTTTATCCAGGCGTTTATCTCATTTTAGAGGGTCGTGCTCTTTTAATAAAGGATCCTTTTAAACACCTTTTAATTCGTTCGACTGGAAAAAAACGGTAAATGAACCGGATCCAGTCGGGGATGGAGGTGCGAAATTGTAAAAAAAGAAAAATAAAATAAAATCGAAAGAAGTCGTCAGAAAAGTAGATTAATTTTAATAATACAAACCTCGTGAAATGATTAAAATTGAAACTGGATATCCACTATTTCTCACCGTTTATCCGCTTAAAATGCTCCAAGCATTTATCACGAAAATTAGAAAAATGGATGAAGCACAGCTTAAACGTTTTTTCCCCTTATTCCCCCTTCCTACCAAGATTTTAAATTATAAATTTCGCTTTATTTTAAAATGCAATTTTAACTCATTCAGACTAAAAAGTTTCACAATTTCGATCATTTTTTAAAAGTTTTTTAAAAGAAGTCTGAAGGAGTTAGTTAAAAAAATTAATTATAATTATTATTAACGTTCTACGTGCTGGTGATGTTGGCGATCGCTATACCTTTATTTATTTAATTTTTTTTTAACTAGGGAGACACAGGGATGCTTCTGTAAATCTGGCACTTCACATAAGTGTCTGGCCTTTGTCTATTTTTTACTGCTCTTGTTTGTTTTGTTGAGCACGACAAGTTGATTCTGCTCTGCTATCATCAGTCATTCCCTCTTGGCTTGGATCTTGTTTTCTTTCTATTAAGCGTAATTTGTTACTTTCCTTAGCGAAACGACTGACAGTTTACTTCTACTTAACCCTCGAAAGTCTTTCTAGTTAACTGCATACAAACATGTTTTTTTTTTAAATTAATTTATTTCTTAGTTTTTATATTTATTCAAATTTTTTTCCTTTAAAAATTTTTAAGTTTAATTTGTTTTTTTATTTTTTTTAAATCGCTTTTATCTTTTTTCCAAGAAATCTCTGTGTCTTATGGTATGGGGATTCTTTAAATTTTGTTTCAGATGTAAGGGGATGAGCGAGTGCGTTGTCAACGTCACCAGTTCTACTTTTGGAGATCCTTGCCCGGGCACTGTTAAATACTTAGAAGCGCAATACCAGTGTCGAGGAGTAGGTTAGTTACTCCAAAAATTTATATATAGAATATGTGTTGAAACCTTTCAGAAAACTCAATTTTTCGCGTACTAAAGTGCGGGTTTTTTTGTGCTATAGTTACGAGACTTTTTCTAATTTCCAAGTGGAGTTTACATTTTTTTCCTCTTTTCTTTTTAATTTATTTAAGGAAGTTTGAGTTTTCTGATCAGTTTCCATGTTTCCGTCATTTTATAATTGTAAAACGTCTGTAACTAATTTTTTATCACGGTTAGAAACTCCGTTTTTTAACCAAATTCACGTGGAGATTTTTTCTGTTAGAATTTACTACTTACTCACGCGAAAGATGTTGTATAGGTCCATAAATCTGTACAAATTCTTTTTATATTTTTTTAATACTATTTGCAAATTCATTTTTATCGATCGTTTTACCTTCCCACCATCCGACTTTACATCCGATTTAACTGGTTATCAATCAGTAATATGTTTTTTTTAGTACTATTCTTTCGTCTCTAACCGATTTTATCGATTGTTGTGAAGACGAACGTTAAAAAAATGTGCCAAACATTATCAGCTATGGACCTATTACTTAAGAAATGCTTTCTTTTTTGTTTTATTAAATCAATATTAATCTTCCCACTTTATTGATCCTGAGATCACTTGGAATAATGCGTTACGAATACTTTTTTTTTTGTTGATCTTTTAACTGTTGAAAAAAACTTCATTCTTTCTTCTGAAATTATTGGGAGCATCAAACTTTGTCATGCTGCAGATTTATTAAATTTTATAATGCATAAAAAAGAATAATAATTACAGACTTTACAAAATATAAAATGGCAGAAATAATAATAATAATTTAAGATGAAATAAATGATCTCTATTTTCCTAAGCTGCGGTGGGAAGAGGCGTTGCAAAGTGCTTGCCTCCTATACAGTATTTGGTGATCCCTGTCCCGATACCTTGAAGTACTTGGAGGCTCACTACCAGTGTGTAGCAGGTATAATAATGTATTATCTTTAAGTGCAACCGTGTTGGATGTTAATTGAAATTTTTAATTACTTTTTGTAAAAGTATTTTCGTCCCGTGCTAGATTTTAACGGTAGAGTCCGGTCTGGAATTTTAAAGTGCCGTTTTCTTACAGATTCTCCTCCTCCTACCACAAACAGACCATCGAGGCCTCCTCTAGTTGTTCCGCCAATACACGCTCCTCACGAATCATCTACCTCATCCATTCAAGGAGTCTTTGACAGATCTACCACTGCCTCCGTTACAAATGCCAAAGTATCTCAGACAACATTTCCATTCATCTTTCCATCAACTCCTAAGTCCACAACTACAAAGCTCCCCACTACATTTATCAGGCTTTCATCTTTTTCTCCAATAAGTAAGCTTGGAATTTTTATTTTATAAACTTATTTTAAATTTTAAAGTTCAAAATTTTATTGAATAAAAGTTTAATGTTCAACTTCTTTTAGAAAATGTATTTACTAATACTTTTTCATTACTTTTAAAAATTATTATAACTAATATTTAAAGAATGAATTTATTTAGACTAATGTAATCTGCAAAATTATTTTCTGTTCATATCTTTATTATTTTCTTGTTAGGTAATAGTTTAATGAGTGACAATTCCTTCCAAATGTATTAAATAAATATTTTTATAACAGTGGAATCATCATCAGACTATCCAACTTCAACAGAAGATCCTAGAGAGCATTTCTGCCCACCTGTGAAGTTACGAAATATTATGTGGAACTGGACTAGAGCTGGAGAAGTTTCACGACAGAAATGCCCCAGTGGTTCTACAGGTATGTATAAATGCATGTAAATGTATAAAACTTTAGTTTTATACAATTTTGCTTGCTAACTAAACTAACTACTTTTGTTTGCAGGAGTTGCTGTTTGGCAATGTGGTATGCATCCTGTTAGATGGCTCCCAGAATATCCCGATCTTAGCGACTGTAATTCTCTTTGGGTGAATAATTTTGAAGAACGAGTAAGTAACCTTTTTTTCTTTTTATTACTTATTCTCCAAACTACAGTAACATTTAGTAAGAAATATATTTCAAAAAGATAACAGAGAAATGAAAACTTAATATGAAAAAATGTTATTTCAATTTTAAGTAATCTATCTCAAATTTTGCCATGGCCTTTATTTATTATTTTCACATTATTTATAAATAAGCACTAACTATAAACAAGTAATCATAATTTAATTACATAACTTTGGCTGTAAACTAACTCTTTGTTTATTTCTACATCGGGTTAGTTTACAGCCAAACTGTTATTCATTACAAAAGTCCATAAAGATGGTTTTGATTTTAAAGATTCATCAAGTTAGAAGTATAAATTTATTTTCAATTAAATCACGGATGTATTCTGAGGAAATGCAGATTTTGAAGTGTTGCAGAAAATACTGAAATTCTTAAATAAAATATGATTTTACAAATCAATAAATTAATCAAGATTTAGAAATTTTTATAAGTTCTATTTGGAATTTTGGTCATTCCATTTGCAAGGAATTCTATAAATTTCTTGACTAAATACTTCGAAATTTGAACTACCATTTTTGTGACTTTTAGCAGATGATATTTAAAAAGCTCAATAGATTTATACATTTAAAAATATATTATACAGATGAAACATTGTAATTCACATTAATAAAATTTTTTATAATTAAAATATTCTTTTAATGAATTAGAAATATTTCATTATTTTGGCTTCTTCTTTGAATGGATGGATACATATAAATATATTATTTAAAAATAATTTGTTTTAACTAATTAATTAGAACATAAAAGAAAATTATTCATGTTAAATAAAGAATACATGAAATTGCTTGCTGATTAATAAATACATGACTTACTGAATCTATTAAGAAATACATAATATTCAAATATTTATTCTTAAATATATAATTGTTGCAAAAAAAAATTATGAGTGTAAACTGCTTAGCAAAAACAGAGCAAAGTTCTTTTAAAAACCAAAATATAATTCTTTGTGTGATGATCAAACAAATTCAGATATTTTTAAAATAGAATTTATAATGTTAAATTTAAAAACTTGTTGAATGAAGACATCAAAGTAAGAACTTTTAATGTTTGTTTTGAAGAGTTTCTTTAATGGTCCATAGATCTAAATTACAGACAAACACTTTTTTCCACTTTAATCTTGATATTTCCTTAACATCACTACTAAGACTAACAGCACTATTAAACTTGTTAAATATCTATTAAGTTTCTTTATAACTTGAAATAGTGATGTAGACCCAAAGAAGCAGTTAAGAAATACTTGCTCTTTCATTTATTAAAGAAAGAATCATCTCTAACAAGTTAAGTTACCATGAGTTTTATACACAAAAAATAAGATACAGTTAAAAACAAAAAAATAAATTACATGTAAAAACTATGTAAATAAAAAGACAGAATTCTACTTATTAAAATATCTGTCCTAATCCAAATTTGGAATAATGGAATAAATCCAAAAATTTTTAGAATCCATTTAAATTTGATGTTGATCAAGTGTGACAATTAATAAATCAAATTATGGATAAGTCATCAGCTCATAATGCATCATTGGATTGCAGTAAAGACAAAGTAAACAACACAAATTACCATATCACATAATTCATTCAATATTATTTAATTCCTTGTAAGCTGCTCTTGAACTTCTCAAAGTTTCGATAATTTTGCATTTATGAGAATGAATTGGGTTGACAACTATGGTACATACAGCTGTGTGCATGTGTGTAATATATATACACTGTATGCTTGTTTACATTAAAGAACAAATATTTAATATTTCACATTTCTTTGAACTTGTTTGCTTTACAAATCAATGTTTTTGGATTCATTATGATTCATCTTGAGAGCATAAAACGAGACATTATGTTCTACAAAAACAATAAAAGAATTTTGTTGACGAGTACATTATTACACTTACAACTTTCAGAGATTTGATGATGGTAAGGAATTTCATTTCATTGTTTTTCTGCTGGAATATTTTTCCAGAAAAACACAATCTTACAAAAACCTCTTAGAATAAAGAAATCATGAGATTTCTTTCAAAATAAACAAATGTAATGAAAACAAGTTGCATTAATCTTTTAAATTTCTTTCTTGCAACATCAGAAATTGATTATAATTTTCTGTACACTTTTGTAATTAATCCTATCTTCACTTTTCTAAATAAATGTATCTAAAAGCCAGATTATTTTCAGGATAGAATTAAATTAGATGGTTGATTAAATTACAATGTTATCTTTAGGCCATCTTGTGGTATGGTTTGTAGTATAATTATTTCTAAACACACTATCAAGAAAATAGGTTCTGAAAATATCCTTCTAGTGATATTATTTGAAGTTTCCAACACTAACTTTGCTATGATTGGCCTACTTAAGCTTCCTTCCAAAATATACAAAACTATAAAAATACTGAAACTGTATGAAGTAAAATCTGTCTTCTTGGTGTTAAACTATGTTCATATCTTAACACCAAGAAGGATCATCTTTTTTATTTCTATGCATTTATTTTGGTGTGTACCTTATTATATTGTATAGTAAAATTGACTATGAATTGTGTATTTGAAATCCTGCAAACTATTTCGAATTAAACTAGCTAAGTTTAAGATTATTTTATTTTTAATTGTAATTTTAATAGATTCATCTTGTATAATATTAGATTAGATTCTAATATGATTCATATACAGAAAAAGTTTTTTTATTTAAATGCACCTGATAAATGCAATGAATCCCAAATGATTGCAGTTAGAAAAGATATAAATTTGTTTATCATTCATAATATGCTTAGAAATGAAATAAAAAACACTGCCAACTGTTATAGTGCTCTTTGTAGACAGAAATTTTACGTCATAATCTCCAAAAATTATATTTTATCCATTTTTTCTTAGGCTAAGATAAGTTCAGAGACAATCTTCAACCATTCAAAATTTATACACATGCATTACATCACAGTACAAGAGTAACATTAAATGCTGATGACAGTATAAATTTATTACTCATAAGATTCAATAATAAATTCAATTGCAAACTGATTAAACATATAATGTTTAACTTTATCAGCTATAGAATCATAGAAAAGTTTTATTCTAGATTTTTAATTTAATGTTTCAAATCATTACTAATTTGCAAGACAAAATCCAACAGAATTTTTATCATTTAGTTTAATTCAATCTTATCAAAGTCAACTTGTATATTTTATATTCATAAAAATAAAATTATTTTCACAAATTATATTTTTTTAACATGCAAAATGCATTGTTTTGAAGAAATTTCTTCAGTGTATTTTTACATTTTAAAGATTTTTTTTGAGATACATGTAATATAAATAAAAAAAATATTACATGTATCTCAAAAAATTTATAAATAAAAAAATAAGTTTTTTGAGATAAAAATATGGGATTCATTTGTCATTTTTCGAACCGTTATTTAAAAATATATAGTAGTAATATTTAATATTTTGATTATGAATAAATTATACTGTACTTTAAAATAAATATAAATTCTCTCTTTGTATAATTAAAAAAAATTACTTATTATTAAATACCAAAATCAACTTTATTCTCTTATCTATCACTGATGGTATACAACCATACCGATTTATCTTATAAATATTGATCCAGTCACTAAACCTATTTTTCAATTTTTAGTAAAGATCAGAAAGATTGGTGATGCCCTTTAATAATTCACCAAAAATGTTTGAATGTTTTTCATATTTTTTAAATTTGTCTTCAATTCTCAGCTTTTTTAACAAGATGCTTCTCAAACAGTTTGAAACAGTCCTAAGATTCAAAAATGTTTCATTGTATTGCTGTATTTTTGATGTTATAATAAAAAATAAAATATTTAGTTTTACAACACATATTCTAATGTTGTGGTTATCTTTCTTTTTCTAACCATTTATTATCTATAGACCCTTTGTTTTGGCAACTGTGGTTTTACTGTTTGTACCACTTTTTTGGAATGTAACCCCCAGTTGGTAAGGGATGCCTGCAATTTGTTTGTTGATCATTCACATTAACCTGCTGCTGCTAGTTACCATATTTAAAGCTCTGAGATTATATTAACAATCCTTTCACAATATGCTGTTAGGAGATATCAATATTCCAATATTAGTTACAATATACAATTTTTAAAGACTTAGATGTTTAAAGATTCAATAGCTTATACTTTCTTAGTAGAAAATTGCTATTTTCCTCTTCTATAGTGATATTTTGTTCAGTTAAAATGGAATTTATTAGTATATATGTTAAGTGTGTGTAATTAATAAGTGTTTATTTTCAAATTTAGTTCTTGAAAATTGAGCATGTCTTGCATTCTGAAGCATCTCATACTCAGACTAATATGGTAAATCAGATCTATTTGCATATATTTTCAAGATCTGTGTTTTAATTCACTCACAATAATAAGTTATGATTTCTGTTTTAATGTCAAAATATTTTTATAATGATGATAACTATTGAATAAGACAAATTTGTTGTTTTTGTTGTTTTTTTTAGATTAAAGAAAAAGATTCCCTGGTCAACATTGCAGTTGAACTGGCTTCCATTACCAGAGATAAGTTGTTGTATGGAGGAGACATCTTGAAAACTGTTAGTATTATTAAAAAATTAGTGACAACAATGGAGGAGAATGTTTCGGAATTTTCTGTGGATAAACGACATCAAGTAGTTAAAGAACTGACTCAGGTTAAATATTAATTTTTGATTAAATAAAATTAAAACTTTCCAATTTTTAATGTTGTTTAAATTTATTAAATTCATTAAATTCATTTAGGCAGTAGTTGATACTAGCAGCAATATTCTTGACGAACTTCACAGTGACTCTTGGAACGATCTCCCTCATTCAGATCAAGATTTGGCAGCATCCTCACTTTTAAGAGGTCTCGAACAGAATGCCTTACTCTTAGCAGATACTCAGAATTATAATGAACAATTTGATTATAAACAAGATAATGTCTGTAAGTTAATTGCTGCTTTGTATTGCTATTTCTGAATTATTCTGTAACCTGATCCAAATTTCAAATTTAATTTTCAGTGGTAGAAGTTAATGTATTACAAATGCATTCGGTTCGTGACATGACTCTGCCTAGGATTAAAGACAATTCAAAATGGAGAGATGAAAGTTCGGTATATTTATCTTCTCAATCTTTACAAGAAAATGCAAAAAATGGTTGGTAAAATATTACATAGAAGTAAGAATATATTTTGTTTGTGTATTTAAAATGGAAATTTCAATTAATTCTTTAGGTATAGTGACGGTAATATTCTTAATGTATAACAAACTGGATGAAATCTTAGATCCTGACCCACCCAATGCTATGTACAGTAGTATGCAGAATTTGGAAAAGAGTGTGAAAGAGATAGTTAATAGTAAAATATTAAGTGTAGCTTTAGGAAGGAAGAAAGTTACTAAGCTATCAAAACCAATCATTATCACTCTTAAACATATGCAGGTAAGAGTAAATGTCCATATCAACAGATCAGTTTAATCTTATATGTTAGTCAAATTTTTGTTAAATATAAGTCAAAAGTTTTTCATGTCTTGTCTTATCAAATTAAGTTTTTATACTTTAAATAATAAATATGCAATTAATATATCAATTCCAATCCATTGATATGGAAAGACATTACATAAACGTTATATACAATTAATTACCTACTATACAAGTATAACCTATTTTGTGGGTGCTAAATTAGAAGAGAGAAAATGAAAAAAGCTTAAACTCAAGCACTTTTGTTGATTAATTAAATCAACAAAGGTACCTGTTTCTTTGTTTTTTTTAATCAACTTTCATACTTGAAAAACAGGTTATGTAGTACTTCATTCAGTGTCAACTGCTCACAATTCCTATTTTTAATTTACTCATAATGTACATCTGTAATTCAATATCCTAGAAAGAATTTTATCACATAAAATTGATACCAAAACAATAGTGTGAATTAAAAAATATTTTGGTACAGGTTGAAAATGTTACAAATCCACGCTGTGTTTTTTGGAATTATGAGAGAAGGTAAGTATTCTAAAGTTTTTTAAAAGAAGAATTGGTATTATTAATTGACAAAAATATAAATTCTAGTGAATGGTCACAAAAAGGATGTATGGTAATTGGCTATAATTACACACACACAGTTTGTTCTTGCAATCATCTGACAAACTTTGCTATATTAATGGATGTACAAGCAATTCCTGTAAGTAAAAATATAAATTTTACATAGTTCTTAAGTGAATGTCCACTATATCATTATATTGTGTAATTTATTTTATCAGTTGTCCTATGGACATGAAGTAGCTTTACGAGTGATAACTTATGTTGGCTGTATTGTCTCAATTGTTTGCCTCTTTTTGACTATATTGGCATTTCAGTTCTTGAGGTAAATAATTCAATTTATAACAATATGAAATTTGTGTGTATCATACTAACAGAAACCTTTTTTTACAGAGGACTCAAAAGCGATAGAACTACAATTCATAAAAATCTGTGTGCCTGTTTATTAATTGCTGAAATTGTATTTGTCGGAGGAATTGCTCAAACCCATCTTCCAATTATCTGTGGGATTGTAGCTGGATTATTGCATTATTTTTTCCTTGCTGCCTTTTCTTGGATGTTTTTAGAGGGTTTCCAGTTGTACGTGATGCTCATCGAAGTGTTCGAGACAGAAAAATCTCGCGTCTTCTGGTATTATTTGTTGGCTTATGGAATTCCTGCAATAATTGTTGGTATTTCAGCTGCAGTCGATCCCTCTAGTTATGGAACTAAACATCACTGCTGGTTACAGGCCAACAATTACTTCATTTTTAGTTTTGTTGGTCCTGTAATTGCCATCCTACTGGTAAGTACATAATATTAATTAACACCAAATTTATTTTGGTAAAAATTATTAAATTTTAAAAAGAAATTAAAATATTTATTTTAGTAAAATAATTAAAATGAGTAACATTTCTGAAGTTTACACAAAATAGAATTAATCAAATATCAATCAAAAAAGTCTTCATTACAAAATACGTAAAATACATATCTTAATTCTTGATTAAAGTTCTGCTGGAATATTATCATTTTTATTACAGTAGACCCCCCTATAAAACGGGTTCCTATAATTACGATTCCTATAAGACAGCGAAAAAATTGCGACGGTATCCATAAAAAATGGTAAAAAAAACTCCTATAATTACGTAAAACGTCATCGGGCAGCCGAACTACTTTCCGCGCCGTCAAGCACCACGCTACAGAGAGATTACTATCGTCTGTACAGTATTATATATAAATTATATATAAATTAGGTACTGTACATATAATTATATATTAATTATATATAAATTAGGTACTGTATATATAATTATATATTAACTTAATTTATTGTAACTTTATTATAATTATATATATATTTTCCGCCGCCTGGCGCCACGCTACGGAGAGTTTAGGCGAACTATCGTCTGTACAGTATGTAAATTAGGTACCGTAAGTCTAATACAGTACTGTAATTTTATACATTTCTTGTGAAAGAAACATTTCTTATTCAACGGCGATAAAAATTATTTATATTAATGATGTCTCCAAAGTTCAGCGAAGTTTTCGCAGAAAACTAACATCATAAATCGCGGCCGCAGTTTGCTGAGTTGTTCCGCGATGAAAACAAGCTTTAGCAATAGTGATGTCGAATGGTGCACACTCGATAAGTAATCCTACAATTTTTTGTTTATAGCATAGTTTATATGGATTATTTCCAAAAAAAATATACGTATTTTGGAAATGTTGAGTCGGATTAGTCTAGAATCGATTAATTGTATGGAAGAAAACCTTTCAAACAGCCATAGTCCGTAAACTTGACACGTGTCGGGCTGTGATTGGAAGGACTCGTAAGAAATTGTATTCCTAAAGAATGGAACGTATCTACTGTCTTATAGGGGGGTCGACTGTATTTGTCTTTATATTTTGTCATGGAAAAGTTCAAATTGAAGTAAGTTTGATCAATTTTATTCTGTTTATTATATATTTTCTACATTTACAAATTAGATTACACATTTGCAAAATTTTGCAAAACATTTAATTATGCATAAGATAAAATAAATTGGATGTGAAGTTTATTTAAATATTAAAGTTTTTCCTTATAACAGGCACATGTCCATATCTTGAATATGAAAAGAAAGATTCCTTGTCTTGTATATTAAGCAAAATCGCCCAAAAGGGAGGTGGAATATGCTGCAAATTAAGGCCTTGCTCCTGTGTCTGGTTAGAGCAATTAGTCTCTAACTTGGCATGAGACACCTTATTTCCAATACAACTTAATTGTCTCCACTTTGTTTTGTTTAAAAATTTTAATAAAATTTTGACTATTTCATATAATGAGAATCCTTATAGAATGTTAATATTCTTATTTTACTTTTTATATCAAAGTGTTGCTTAGTTTTTAGTTTTTTTTTTTTCATTTAGTGGTATATTTTGCTTATACAGTATCCTTAATTAAATTCAGATATTTCCTTATTTTATATACTGCTTACACTTTAGATAAATTTATTTTAAGAATTAAGCCACAAAGAGGCATTTTTGTTAGGATTATATAAAACTGTCATCAGATTTATTTAAATGTAAATACTTAATCTAATAAGTTTTTGTTTTGAGAAATTTTCTGAGTCAAATATTTTTATTGCAGCAAAGCTTTTATGATTGTCCAATGAATGAAGTAATCCTACAGAAAAGTGAATACAAGATTATAAAATTAATTCTAATTTATTGCTTTAAAATTAAAAAATTGTTCATCCTTTTGCAGTTGGGATCATTTTTGATTCTATTTGAATTTTTCTGAAATAATACTTTTTTTCATAATTCAACATATATATTTCAAATTTTAAATATTTTGACAAAAGCATTCCATAATAATAAACAAAGCGGCAGTTAAAATATGAAATGAGAGAATTTTTGAATTTTTCAGAAATAATATACGATAATATATTCTATAATATGGAATTTGTGTAAGAATGTAATCTATACCTTCATGGTTTATTCACACAGAACAGATCAACAATTCAACTTGGTCCAAAAGACTTAAGATAACAGATACGAGATAACTGCATCCATATCACAAATAGATTTCTTTGACTACAGAATCCATTGAAATACAATAAATATATAAAAAATATAAAGAATATTGAAGAATTGAAAAAAAATGTCAGTTTTTGCTGATGTTAAATACTACTATTTGAAATACTGGGGAAAAAAGTGACTGGCCTAATACTGATTTTTGTATAAAATAGAGGAATTTTATAACTTGACTTGAAACAAACAACTCATAACAAGTAGAATGAAATTAATTTTAAAAATGTGCAGAATAATGACTTGTACAGCATGTCACTTGTAGATATCAGTAGTTATTTAAAATCTGATATTTCTTAATGTTCACAAGTATCAGAATACATCTTAGTTCTGCCTTTATTGCATCTAATATGTTGTCTTCTGGTAGTTGTATAAATTTTGAATTTTAACATGGATTGAATATCAATGACATTAATAAATTTATAATCAAATTTGAAATTACTTGATAACACATTATAGAAAAATACTTATTCTTATTAGTTTTTTCCCATATCAGATTTTTATTTTATTTTTATAGTAAATCATTACATGATTTATATTTCTTTATTCAATTATAAATTCATATCAAGGATTTTATTTCAAAAATTCTCAAATATTTTTGTTGTCTTTCTAATTAGAAGAACATTAGTTGATTCTGTTTAAGAATAAAACATTTGGAACAAATAAAACAGTTAACAGTAGAGAGAATTTGGTTGTGATTAAACCCACTTATGCTATTAATTAATGAAGTAGTAGTTAAAAATTCATTTTGTGTGACTCAAAATAATTATTGACTTTAAATAATTTAACATTGTAAATTAAACAAACATAATAACTATTAAAATATTTTTTCTTTAAATCTACAAATCTGTTT
>NW_019384642.1:205716-251632 GCF_000671375.1 Centruroides sculpturatus | reverse complement strand
TACAAGCAGTCACATTAGGCTGCATTGTTCCATAAGCAATTAGATTAATTTCAAATGAATATAGTTTGCAAAAAATAAATTAAGATTATAAAAAAAAATGTATAAAAAGTAACAAATGAGAATACAAATGTGCAAAAAGTCTCTCAAACTTTAAAAAGGAATTTTTTTTTAGAAGTTAATATTGAAATTGATTGTTCCATTCCTTGAATACTGGGAGTTTGATCGCGGTACGAAATAATCTTAATCTTTGCTAACCCTTCCACTATATTATATTACGGTATTTGATTTATGTTTATAAAGGTTATCTTACATAAGTGTTTATCACACTGTGTCCCCAATCTGTAACATATTTTAAAAATTCTTTAAATTGTGTACAGCAGAGAAATAAAGAATTTTTAAAATGTTAGAATGGTCGTTCAGTGGGATAAACCCTTATAAACCTTTATAGTTATATAGCTGATCTTACTAATTTTCACCGGATGCAAGAATTAGGTCTCCCCACTTCCGAGGCAAATTAGGGAATTTTTAGGTGGGACTAAAATTATGTTTGATTTCCCCAAAATATGCATCTAAAACAGTACAGTAGAAGTTCTTCAGGGTAATCCTTAACCCTCTCCCTGCAGAGGGAATTTCCAAAAATCCCTTCTTAGGGTACATCAAGAGAATGTACTGTACACTGTGTACCAAATTTCAGATTTCAACTCCTAATCTTTAGGGCTCTGCACTTATCATCATCAACCCAGCTCAATTATACAAAAAAAAAATCTTTGCTAGTTTATCTTATATCTTCCAGAACACTTTTTAGTGTAGAAATTGCATTTTGTGTAAATATGATGAAAGGATTTTCAGTTTAGAAAGATGGAAAAAAATGTATCTAACATATTTGAAAACATCTCAGAATCAACTGAAATGTGAAATACATTAAACTGAAGTCATTAAGTGTTTCTTTCAAGATAAAAATATATTTTGGTCTATTAAAACTGTTATGTTATTTTGAGACATGAAAAAGTTCTCTCAGATAATTGCTATGAGGGTGTTGAACTGCTTTTCATTTTCTTCAATACCATCCATTTGCATGATTTAAGAAAGAAGACTAAAACATAAAAACTTGTCATCAAATAAAAAATGGCTCTGTTTTGGTCTGGGGTACTATTGTTTACAATTAAAAATAGACTTTGCAAGAGTAGATATTAGAATAAAGTTAGAAAAAAGCTTCAATTTGCACAGAAAAATTAATTCCATATGAACTGATAAAATTGCCAGTTTCAATGAGATAATGGTCATCGGTCAAGAAAAGAATGGTTCATGGAGTAAAATATTAAAATTTTGAAGATCCAGACTTGGTGAAGGGTGCTAAACTCCCATATAGAATCTATGAGGAATATTGACAAAATATGGGGTTTTTACTCATCATTGTGATTTAAATTTTCTGACATTCCAGGCTGACAAAAACAAGTTTGACAATGTCAAAACCATTCTACTCCATGAAAATTCATATTTTCATACTTTTCTATATCATCATTGCAAATGGTCTTTATTCATAAAAATGATTTTGCTGAAAAATAAACTATATTTTACACAGTACAGTTTATTTTGTCAATTAGTTTTCTTTATCAGTTATTTAGGCAATTGATTTTTCTAATTTCCTGTAATGTTTCTGGCACTTTAAAAAATTTCATTTGCAACTGCTATTTTTGTTTGATTCTTTTTCTACAAGCTTGTTGAAGCATTTTCATCCCTTACTTCATTAAATCCTGCTCTCTTCTGGGCTTGGAGGACAGACAGATTTGCAATTTTTGAGATTATTGATGCTCCTAGCAAGGCTTCTTCCTCTCTTTTGTTTCCTTGCTTCCTTTTGCTTAGCAGTTCTTTCCTTATGTCAGGGGTGGCAAACCTATGGCATGTAATGTACCATACAATTTCTGTTTGTCACCTGTTTTTCCCCTTATCCTTTCAGTTTATGACCTGATCAATCTTTTTTTCATTTTTCAATCAGCTATTTAATATTTATTGTAATTAGAGCTTGTTTGTTTAATCTCTTCAAATATTGTTATTTGAAGTCTAAAACTTCAGCATGCATTAAGATCTTTAAAACTAAGTATGCTTACTATATGGCATGTGGACTGAAAAAGATTTGTCATCCCTACCTTATCCAGGAAATCTCAATACACAAATCATATGACTGCAGAACTTGTCTTATCATTGAAAACTTTCTATTTTATCTATTATGGACAGATGAAATGATTTTTAATTTATTAATGCTTTCTACACCAAAACTTGGTTCTGTCTAGGTGAGTTATACTTTTGTTTTTGCTAAACCCTATTTCAACATATGTACAGTGAAGAGTTCAACTTATTTTTACTACCTTGCTGAAGATTTCATAAACTTGAAATCTTTAATGTTAATGCAAAGGTGAATGGGTTTTATATCCTAATTTCTCACACTAATTACTTTTTACGTAGAAAGTTTGCACAGTTAAAATGAAACAATACTCTATTGATATTTTAATTTATCAAGCACAGATTCTATATCCAACCATTGCAGAACTATGTAGTAAATATGCTAAAAAATATTATTGAAAACCCCCTGTAACATGATTCTTCTTTTAGATTAGTTCAATGCCCACCAGTGGCCAAGTGGTTCCATTCCTTGAATACTGGGAGTTTGATCGCGGTTCATGCCTTGCCAGGATGAGCTAGCCATGTGAAGTTTTCTGGGTTTTCTCCTTGTCTGCAATGCCTGAATAGGGGCAAGTTACCCTTAATTAAAAAGACTTCCTGAAAGGCATCCCCTAGACAAATTGCCCAAGTGTTGTGTTGCCATAACTTAACAAACATATTAGTTCAATGTTTTGAATATCAAGAGAGAATTTTTTTACCAATTACATTAAGAAAATTTGGTTGAAGTTTAGTGAAAATATTAATTAACAAAAATTATTTATTCAGAAAATAAGTAAGTAATCTGTTAAATTCATCTACTAATGCTGATATTACCAGGCTGTAAAATTTGCAGCAAGCCAATACAAGTGTGCTGTAGATGCTGAACTGATATATTACTGAAAAACCATGATACACACTAAACTACTGCACAATCTATAGCATCAAGCAACAACTAGCAAGTGAGCTATAGTACAAGTGAAGTACAAGGCATTTCAATGGGTACCTACTTCTAATATATAAAGTTATTGCAGTTATAAGTAAAACACATTATTTTAGCACTGAGTGGACACAAGGAAATCAATGAATAACATGTCCAAAATGCAGGCCATTTGCTACAACTACATAATGAATTTGTAACATAACATATTTCTATTAACAATTCAGAGCTTTGTCTGGAATTGTTTCATGTTTGATGGCACATCTAAAGTCAAATTAGTTCTAAACACATTAATTTTGTCTTACAATGAGTCACTAAAAGTCATAAACTTTGATTTTTAGTATGTAGAAAGCTTTATTTGCAAGTACTGTAAATATAGCTTATTATAGTGTCTATATTTCAGTATTCAATCTAACTTAAAAACAGCAAAAGTGAACCAGCTATTTTTCACATTTTAACAATTATTATTGCATTTATGTTTTAAATTTTGATCATATTTGCCACAAGGGTGTATTGTTGTACACGGTTTTCATGCCAAAATGTTTTTGCTTTATTTGATACATCAGAAGATAAAATCAGTTCTCTAAGTTTCTGATCACTGTAGAATGAATGATCAGTGAAGATTCATTTTAAAGAGATGCATTCAGAGATCATAATGGAATAGCGAGAAAAATTCCATTAAAAATTTCCATAAAATTGAAATTGTGAAGTCAAAATTTAGATTCCTAAAGATTGTCTATTATTTTTTCTTAAAATTTTTACAGCTCTCCAAATAATAATAATTGCAATTATAATAAACACAGGATTAAAAAAAAATTCATATCCACTAGAAAGTTTTTTCTGCAAATGAGCATTATATGCACTTTATAAGTCACCCTTTAGCTCCATGTTGCTGAATGCATCTTTAGGTTTTTACCCCATTGATTTGATGTGGAATGACTCATATAAATTTCAAACTCTAGCATTTAAACACTCAAATTTTGAACATTAAAAACCAGTATTTATTCCTTGACCACTCTTAAAATTGACTTGTTCAGATTTTCCAATCTCCAGACAATAAATGATAATAAATGCCAATATTCAAATTTGGATGAGTTAGAAGTTATGAGCAAATGGGCCAAAATAAAAGCCAAAAATTTAAAAACATTGTGAATTCAATGCTGGATAGGCTATTAAAATTGTTATAAAGATATTAAGTTTTTAAAAATTAGCTTCTAATAAAAAATTGCTAAAATTTACATTTTTTTTTTTCAAGTACAGTATATTATATTCTTATAACTTATGTTTTCATACAAATTTTAAGATATTGTTTTTTTTGGTACTTTTGTCTCCTGCAAGTCATATCACATGTTCCTGTGTTACAAGCAGTCACATTAGGCTGCATTGTTCCATAAGCAATTAGATTAATTTCAAATGAATATAGTTTGCAAAAAATAAATTAAGATTATAAAAAAAAATGTATAAAAAGTAACAAATGAGAATACAAATGTGCAAAAAGTCTCTCAAACTTTAAAAAGGAATTTTTTTTTAGAAGTTAATATTGAAATTGATTGTTCCATTCCTTGAATACTGGGAGTTTGATCGCGGTACGAAATAATCTTAATCTTTGCTAACCCTTCCACTATATTATATTACGGTATTTGATTTATGTTTATAAAGGTTATCTTACATAAGTGTTTATCACACTGTGTCCCCAATCTGTAACATATTTTAAAAATTCTTTAAATTGTGTACAGCAGAGAAATAAAGAATTTTTAAAATGTTAGAATGGTCGTTCAGTGGGATAAACCCTTATAAACCTTTATAGTTATATAGCTGATCTTACTAATTTTCACCGGATGCAAGAATTAGGTCTCCCCACTTCCGAGGCAAATTAGGGAATTTTTAGGTGGGACTAAAATTATGTTTGATTTCCCCAAAATATGCATCTAAAACAGTACAGTAGAAGTTCTTCAGGGTAATCCTTAACCCTCTCCCTGCAGAGGGAATTTCCAAAAATCCCTTCTTAGGGTACATCAAGAGAATGTACTGTACACTGTGTACCAAATTTCAGATTTCAACTCCTAATCTTTAGGGCTCTGCACTTATCATCATCAACCCAGCTCAATTATACAAAAAAAAAATCTTTGCTAGTTTATCTTATATCTTCCAGAACACTTTTTAGTGTAGAAATTGCATTTTGTGTAAATATGATGAAAGGATTTTCAGTTTAGAAAGATGGAAAAAAATGTATCTAACATATTTGAAAACATCTCAGAATCAACTGAAATGTGAAATACATTAAACTGAAGTCATTAAGTGTTTCTTTCAAGATAAAAATATATTTTGGTCTATTAAAACTGTTATGTTATTTTGAGACATGAAAAAGTTCTCTCAGATAATTGCTATGAGGGTGTTGAACTGCTTTTCATTTTCTTCAATACCATCCATTTGCATGATTTAAGAAAAAAGACTAAAACATAAAAACTTGTCATCAAATAAAAAATGGCTCTGTTTTGGTCTGGGGTACTATTGTTTACAATTAAAAATAGACTTTGCAAGAGTAGATATTAGAATAAAGTTAGAAAAAAGCTTCAATTTGCACAGAAAAATTAATTCCATATGAACTGATAAAATTGCCAGTTTCAATGAGATAATGGTCATCGGTCAAGAAAAGAATGGTTCATGGAGTAAAATATTAAAATTTTGAAGATCCAGACTTGGTGAAGGGTGCTAAACTCCCATATAGAATCTATGAGGAATATTGACAAAATATGGGGTTTTTACTCATCATTGTGATTTAAATTTTCTGACATTCCAGGCTGACAAAAACAAGTTTGACAATGTCAAAACCATTCTACTCCATGAAAATTCATATTTTCATACTTTTCTATATCATCATTGCAAATGGTCTTTATTCATAAAAATGATTTTGCTGAAAAATAAACTATATTTTACACAGTACAGTTTATTTTGTCAATTAGTTTTCTTTATCAGTTATTTAGGCAATTGATTTTTCTAATTTCCTGTAATGTTTCTGGCACTTTAAAAAATTTCATTTGCAACTGCTATTTTTGTTTGATTCTTTTTCTACAAGCTTGTTGAAGCATTTTCATCCCTTACTTCATTAAATCCTGCTCTCTTCTGGGCTTGGAGGACAGACAGATTTGCAATTTTTGAGATTATTGATGCTCCTAGCAAGGCTTCTTCCTCTCTTTTGTTTCCTTGCTTCCTTTTGCTTAGCAGTTCTTTCCTTATGTCAGGGGTGGCAAACCTATGGCATGTAATGTACCATACAATTTCTGTTTGTCACCTGTTTTTCCCCTTATCCTTTCAGTTTATGACCTGATCAATCTTTTTTTCATTTTTCAATCAGCTATTTAATATTTATTGTAATTAGAGCTTGTTTGTTTAATCTCTTCAAATATTGTTATTTGAAGTCTAAAACTTCGGCATGCATTAAGATCTTTAAAACTAAGTATGCTTACTATATGGCATGTGGACTGAAAAAGATTTGTCATCCCTACCTTATCCAGGAAATCTCAATACACAAATCATATGACTGCAGAACTTGTCTTATCATTGAAAACTTTCTATTTTATCTATTATGGACAGATGAAATGATTTTTAATTTATTAATGCTTTCTACACCAAAACTTGGTTCTGTCTAGGTGAGTTATACTTTTGTTTTTGCTAAACCCTATTTCAACATATGTACAGTGAAGAGTTCAACTTATTTTTACTACCTTGCTGAAGATTTCATAAACTTGAAATCTTTAATGTTAATGCAAAGGTGAATGGGTTTTATATCCTAATTTCTCACACTAATTACTTTTTACGTAGAAAGTTTGCACAGTTAAAATGAAACAATACTCTATTGATATTTTAATTTATCAAGCACAGATTCTATATCCAACCATTGCAGAACTATGTAGTAAATATGCTAAAAAATATTATTGAAAACCCCCTGTAACATGATTCTTCTTTTAGATTAGTTCAATGCCCACCAGTGGCCAAGTGGTTCCATTCCTTGAATACTGGGAGTTTGATCGCGGTTCATGCCTTGCCAGGATGAGCTAGCCATGTGAAGTTTTCTGGGTTTTCTCCTTGTCTGCAATGCCTGAATAGGGGCAAGTTACCCTTAATTAAAAAGACTTCCTGAAAGGCATCCCCTAGACAAATTGCCCAAGTGTTGTGTTGCCATAACTTAACAAACATATTAGTTCAATGTTTTGAATATCAAGAGAGAATTTTTTTACCAATTACATTAAGAAAATTTGGTTGAAGTTTAGTGAAAATATTAATTAACAAAAATTATTTATTCAGAAAATAAGTAAGTAATCTGTTAAATTCATCTACTAATGCTGATATTACCAGGCTGTAAAATTTGCAGCAAGCCAATACAAGTGTGCTGTAGATGCTGAACTGATATATTACTGAAAAACCATGATACACACTAAACTACTGCACAATCTATAGCATCAAGCAACAACTAGCAAGTGAGCTATAGTACAAGTGAAGTACAAGGCATTTCAATGGGTACCTACTTCTAATATATAAAGTTATTGCAGTTATAAGTAAAACACATTATTTTAGCACTGAGTGGACACAAGGAAATCAATGAATAACATGTCCAAAATGCAGGCCATTTGCTACAACTACATAATGAATTTGTAACATAACATATTTCTATTAACAATTCAGAGCTTTGTCTGGAATTGTTTCATGTTTGATGGCACATCTAAAGTCAAATTAGTTCTAAACACATTAATTTTGTCTTACAATGAGTCACTAAAAGTCATAAACTTTGATTTTTAGTATGTAGAAAGCTTTATTTGCAAGTACTGTAAATATAGCTTATTATAGTGTCTATATTTCAGTATTCAATCTAACTTAAAAACAGCAAAAGTGAACCAGCTATTTTTCACATTTTAACAATTATTATTGCATTTATGTTTTAAATTTTGATCATATTTGCCACAAGGGTGTATTGTTGTACACGGTTTTCATGCCAAAATGTTTTTGCTTTATTTGATACATCAGAAGATAAAATCAGTTCTCTAAGTTTCTGATCACTGTAGAATGAATGATCAGTGAAGATTCATTTTAAAGAGATGCATTCAGAGATCATAATGGAATAGCGAGAAAAATTCCATTAAAAATTTCCATAAAATTGAAATTGTGAAGTCAAAATTTAGATTCCTAAAGATTGTCTATTATTTTTTCTTAAAATTTTTACAGCTCTCCAAATAATAATAATTGCAATTATAATAAACACAGAATTAAAAAAAATTCATATCCACTAGAAAGTTTTTTCTGCAAATGAGCATTATATGCACTTTATAAGTCACCCTTTAGCTCCATGTTGCTGAATGCATCTTTAGGTTTTTACCCCATTGATTTGATGTGGAATGACTCATATAAATTTCAAACTCTAGCATTTAAACACTCAAATTTTGAACATTAAAAACCAGTATTTATTCCTTGACCACTCTTAAAATTGACTTGTTCAGATTTTCCAATCTCCAGACAATAAATGATGATAAATGCCAATATTCAAATTTGGATGAGTTAGAAGTTATGAGCAAATGGGCCAAAATAAAAGCCAAAAATTTAAAAACATTGTGAATTCAATGCTGGATAGGCTATTAAAATTGTTATAAAGATATTAAGTTTTTAAAAATTAGCTTCTAATAAAAAATTGCTAAAATTTACATTTTTTTTTTTCAAGTACAGTATATTATATTCTTATAACTTATGTTTTCATACAAATTTTAAGATATTGTTTTTTTTGGTACTTTTGTCTCCTGCAAGTCATATCACATGTTCCTGTGTTACAAGCAGTCACATTAGGCTGCATTGTTCCATAAGCAATTAGATTAATTTCAAATGAATATAGTTTGCAAAAAATAAATTAAGATTATAAAAAAAAATGTATAAAAAGTAACAAATGAGAATACAAATGTGCAAAAAGTCTCTCAAACTTTAAAAAGGAATTTTTTTTTAGAAGTTAATATTGAAATTGATTATTATTAACAAAAGATTTATATTGCAAACCACCTTTTATTTCCTATCAGTTATGCAAGTATCATTTCAGCTTTTCACATTATGCAAACTGTCAAGCAGAGTCCTGTATCCAGGAATAAATCACTGGGAACAAGCTAAAAAAATTAACTGATATTTCTCTTTCCTAGCTAGCACTATTAGATACAATCCATGTGTAAAAAACATAACAGGAACTAAGTTTATGTGATAAAAGCAAAAACATATATGCACATATACACTGCGTATGAGCACTACCAAGCAAGCTCGGGGAGAATAGTCACTTCATAGTTCCCTGTAGCTTCAATTGTGTTTGAGAAGAATGAATATAACTAACAAATACATCAATTTGATTTTGAGTACAAACAATTTCATTCTACAGTAATAAGATATTTATTTTTTTGAAAAAATCATTTTATTATTATATTATTATTGATAATATAAACTAATTAAAGTTACCTTGATTATGTTAACTGAAAAGACAGCAAGGCAACAAAATAATTTTTAGGAATGAGTTTGATGTGCTGTAATCTAATTTTTGCATATAAATTTTATATGCAAATTGTTAAATAAGATTAGTAAACAGAATTCTATAAAATTACATTAATACTGCTTGAATGACAATGTTTTAACTTAAAAAAGTTTGTACTTTAATTTTTTTAAAATAGTTATTTTTCGCTAATTATGAAATAAAAATACTCTGCTTTTTAAAATGTGTTTAATGTAAGAAAATTAACAAACATACTTAATTATAACATTTTTACAAATTTCTTTTGGTTTTCAAATAAATTTTACTTTTGAATTCTTGAATAGTATTTTTTTAAAATCTTTTTGTGAAATGATGCTACTTGAGGATGCAGGAGACAAATATAACAGTATCATTTTTTTAAATAGGTCTTAATTACAACTAGGGACACACTACAATTTTGTCATATCACAACAGAATTGATGCAGAGCATTGTGTTTTTGTAATTAAAAATTTTTTTAAAAATAGCATTAGTACATGTAAATTACCTTGTACTCCATCTAACTTAAGTGCTGACATGTGTTTGTGTGTGTAAAGCAGCAGTCCCCAACCTTTTTATTGCCGCAGACCGGTCAACGTTTGATATTTTACTGCGGCCCACTGAGGGGGACACCAATTGTTTATATTTTAGATTGATTTAATTTAATAATTTTAATTTAATTGTATTTAAACATGCCTTCAAAATAAAATATAGTTACACCAAAAAATGAATATAATGTGATTTAACATTTTAACTCACTAGAATGTTAAATCAATGAGAACCCTGAGCTTGTTTTTTTGCAACAAGACGGTTCCATCTGGGGGTAATAGGAAACAATGACACCTGAAGTGTGTTTCTTATGTCCAGTTTATTCCATTGTTCCGTCGTCCATTAAAAGTCGCACAAACCCGAGAGAAATACACCATAGTAAATAAAATGGAAATATCAGTAATTTAATGTTCCTTGTGCAGCCCGGTACCATTTGATCCACGGACCGGTACCGGTACCGGTCCGCGGCCCAGGGGTTGGGGACCATTGGTGTAAAGCATGCAAACCTATCTGTCACGAAAATAGTTGCTGGCCATACAAGACGACAATCCTTACACTTGTCAGCCACAGAAGTGCAATCATTGTGCCTGCTGGAGAGAGAGAGAGAGGTGATCCTTGCATTCGCTCAGCATCGATTGTTTTTTTCTTGTGTTTTGTTCACTTTTGGCATCCATTTTCTATTAGGACCATACAATGATTTATTTTTTTATTGTATTTTTGCCCCCTAAATTGTTAGGTGTGTTCAATCACATCAGGGAACACGACATTGTCATTTTGACCCTACTATATCTCAAAAAGTAGTCAGACCCCCATATTTTATTACATTTTTGGATTCATTAGAATTAACAGATGATGTCAAAGTTTAATCAAAATCCAACAAATTTTGAGAACAAACAGTTCTGCACATCACAGACACTTTGCAAATGTTCTGCCTCAATCTCCACATGAAAAGCATGAGAATATCTTGCAACTAAATGAAGCATGTACAGTAATTTGCCCCATAATTTTACAAAGAAACTTTAAAGATGTTTTATTAGTTTCAAAATTTTTGAATTTTTGCTAATCTGATAGCAGCAGACTAACTTGATGTGTCACAAATACCGAATGAAAGATACAAGTGCTGTTTCTTTTTCAACCTCTGATGGTCCATAAAACAAAAGACAAATGTAAACAACAAAATAAATTTATTACCAAAAGTTAGGTTCAAACATGGTTACTTTTCAACATAATAACTGTGAAGATTGAGGCATTTGTCTATCTGTGGACGAGCTTTGAAATCCCCTCTTTGTAGAATGTTGCCACCAATGACTTGAGATGGGCCCTAACATTATTTTGAAGATCATCATTAGTCTTGAACCTCTGCCCTCCTAGCCATGTTTTCAGTTCAGGAAAGAAGTGGAAAACACACTGGATTATACACTGGATGTTTAAAGGTGGTGAAACCTTCTTGGAACTTTTTAATGTATGAAGACTTCCACTCTTTCCTGAACTGAAAACATGGCTAGGAGGGCAGAGGTTCAAGACTAATGATGATCTTCAAAACAACATTAGAGCCCATCTCAAGTCATTGGTGGCAACATTCTACGAATAGGGGATTTCAAAGCTCGTCCACAGACAGACAAATGCCTCAATCTTCACAGTTATTATGTTGTAAAGTAACCATGTTTGTACCTAACTTTTGGTGATAAATTTATTTTGTTATTTACATTTGTCTTTGTTTTATGGACCATCAGAGGTTGAAAAAGAAACGGCCTTCATAGTATGTGGCTTTAATTTCACTGCTGTTTTGGTCATTACTATGAAATATTCTTAAAATATATACTATTTAGTTACATGTAAAAACACCAAGCCCTGTAATTATATCTGTATTCTGTCACTATTGGTACTACAGTGGTACCTCGGTATACGTCTGCTTTAGAATACGTCCAATTCAGAATACGTCCTGTTTGGACGAAACAAATTTTGCTCAGTATACGACTTACTTCAATTATACGTGCCATCTATGAACAAGTAGCACTATCGGTGTACTAGGCCAGACTAGACGTTAGCAGTGCCACAGTTTATAACTTTGTTAAATTTCTTCTGATTTTAATTTGTAAGTTAAATTTTATTATTTTTATTAATCATGAATTGCAAAAAGGCAAATGAGAAGCAACAGAAAACAAAAAATGACTAGAATCACAATGGAACTGAAAAAAGAAGACTGTTGAGAAATATGAAGGTGGCACGCGTGTTTCAGATTTTAACTGTATTTTAAGCGTATTCCAAGAATGACGATATCAACAATCGCAATAAATAAAAACATTATTAAATCTGCTAACGTTGCGAAAGGGGTTAAATCAATTTCTAAACAGAGATCGAAGACATTAAACCATGTTAAGAAATTGCGAAATTGCTTTTGCTTTGGATAACTGAAGAACAGTGTGCTAGAGACAGCGTATCAGAAGCAATTATTTATGAGAAAGCTAAAAAGATACATGCTGATCTCATGAAAATATCAAGCAGGAACTAGTCAGGAAAGCGAGGTGTTTCAAGCCAGCCACTTTTTTCATGAGAACGGATTAATCATTTTTACATTACTTCTTATGGGAAAGGTTGGTTTGGTAAATGTCCTATTCGGTATAAGTCCAAACATCAGGAAAGGATTAAGGTCGTATAGCGAGGTTCCACTGTATTTCTATTGATGACGACAATTCTGAAAAATTGCAATTTGAAAAAATCAAAATAGTAACTACTAAAATTTTAATTTTTACTGCTTTCATCAACGTTCTGATAATTATAGACTACATTTGAAAATGCAAAGCAGATTTCATTTGAAAAATATTCTCTCTTCATTTAAGAGGCAAAATTTGTAAGAAAAATTAAACAGAAGTTTATTATTCAAATTTCATACCATTTTTGTTATTACTGATGATCTACAAAATTAGATTATATAAATATATCACTACACAATGAATAAAATTATGTGAAATTTTACATATAATAATTTATAGAAGTTCAATTTTAATTTTTTTTATTTCAATACTAACATCATACTACATTACATTGAAAGTGATAAACATCACAAATATTTCTATTGAAAATATAAACAAACAATAAAATGCAATTATGCATTAGTTCAATAATAATAATAAAAATAAAAAAAATTAATTACAATTAGTTGAAACATATTACAATGTTTTAAAATGTTGATTTGGAATTTTCTCATTATAATTTAACTTCTCAATTCAGGAACTGCTAAATACCAATATACACCACCTCCATTTTTTTTTTGTTTTTTTAAAAAAGAAATAGCACAAAGAATACAATTTGACTTAGAATATTAAGAATAATCTGATACCAACTTTTGAGATTAAATTTGTGAATCACTAACAAAGAAATGGTGAATAATATGATAATGTATCATCAATCTCCATACAAAAGCAGCAATCTGAAATAAATAATTAATTAATGAATTAATAAAGAAGTTTCATCAAAACTTTTAAAATAAGAACTATGCTCATTTTAATATTTAAATTTACTTTGTTTTTAGCAAATATCTATAATTAGTAAATTCTCAACAAATCATGTGTTTCTTTAAATTGTTATCTGTATTAGAAAACTAATCATTTGAAAAATTTTAGAAAAGTTTTAAGTTTAAATGTTCATATCTTTCAAGTGTAAGTGCTTTTATTACATATCTCAAAAATAGCATATGCATATGATATGTAAATGTAATGAATTACATATTAGAATCTAGTTATCTATCATTAGTTCCATAAAATGGAGATTTTAGAAAAATTATTTCAATTTCTCAAGTTTTAAATTCATATACGTTATGATACATTAAGTCTGATATCAGACTTTGGCCATTTTAATATACAGGCATACCTCGACTTACGTCGTTTCGAGTTACGTCGTTCCCGATTATACGTCGCTTGTTAAAAAAGTATATGGAAAAATAAAAATCAAGTTTAAGTCATTTTATTCGACTTTACGTCTGTCCGCCACAAATATTGAAGTCGTAATATCACTAGATAAACGTTTAAAGCACATAAAATCATATTAAAATATATACAAGTATGTACTGTATTTACAGTACATGCATTCGTAAATTTAGATTACTTTTTTTTGTACTATATTAAAAACTAAAATTTATTTGTTTGTAAGCTTAAAATAGATTTTTATTAACCATATATTATTAAAAATGCATTAATAACTAAAATACAGAACCGGGAATGGTAATTTACGGTTTAGCCTAGTGATAAGTAGATTCGGAGACAAGTAAATTCGACTTACGTCGTTTTCCTGGAACCAATTACCGACGTAAGGCGAGGTATACCTGTAATATATTTTAAATAATACCTATCATAGGTTTGGCCAGGCCCCCAAAAAAATGCCTGGAGTTGTTTGCACAGATTCAAATCCCAGGTCTCCAGAGCAGCAGGCTGGTGTCTTAAAAACCTCAGCCATTTCACTGTTGCATCAATTCAAAACAACAAGGAAATGAAATAACTGAAATGGGACTTTTTACTCAGTTATTTTATAGTTACATCTTGTTGCAGTTATGCAGTAGTTCATGATAGACAAACAGATAAACCAGGAAGACTAAAAAGCATTGTATAATAGATGATAGCACTAAATCAGAAGAATCCTATCTACATTTAATACTAAATCCAAATGCAACAACAACAAAAATTTTAGTTTATATTACATTAAAAAAAACATATCTGAAAATTAATATTTGGCTTATTACACTTTATTCATTCACTTTCATTTTGTTTTTATTGATTGTTGTAAACTGAAGTGCAATTTCAATAACCATGAGAAATTGCAATTTGACCATCACAAAACAATTTACTCTCATAATTGGTGTATTTGTTTAAAAAATATAGAAAACTAATAATGTTTACTGATTATATGTATTTATTACAAACCTCTCATCCATTTGTTTTTGTAACTTATTTTATATTTGAGAATGTTCCATGATAAAAAAAACTAGAAATAAAATTTTGTTCTCTTTGCTAGACATTTCATAAATGACAAATGATGAACCAAGATAGGTAATGAATATATGCATGCATATTACATTGATGACAAATTAACAGTTAAATTATATGCAGAAATTTCCAACTAATAAAGGCTGAAAATTCTCATTAGAAAGATATTAGAGTTTGAGTATTTTATATACTCAAACTCTAATTGGAATAAGTTAATTGGAACATGGGATGAAAATACAAAAATACTTTATATTTTATAAAACTATTCTATCCTATACCATTTATTACATTTGATGAATACTATTATTTGTTGATATGTAGGTTACAAGCATAAAAAAATTAAATGAGAATTTATGAAATTTATAGTATTTGATATATCTTGTGTGATATGTTAAAACATTAGAAACTATTAAAAATTTTTAGTATCTGTTGCATCAGAAAACAGCATTCCTAAATATACTCATATATTTATAAATTTATATTATTAAAAATATATTCCTAGACATAAAATTTGTGCTTATTAAAATATAATAAAACTTTTGGCAAAAATTTGACAATTTCCCACAAGGTTTTCTACATAAAAATATTTGACTTTTTATATTTTGTAAAGTAATAAAACTGGATATAACAGAATTATTGTACTGATCAAAGGAACAAAAGATATTCAAATGTTAATGCTTCAGATTAAACTACAGTCTGCCTATGGAGGGAATCGACTTGAGAGCAATGTCATACGTGATGTCAGCATTTTTGCTTAATATGTCATGCAATATGTAAATTTTATTTTATTTTCTCTCACTAGATGGCAGAATGACTTTTCTGTTGTGTTAATTTTTTATAGCATGCATTAACTGTAAAAAATTATGCATTTAACAACTATTATAGTGAATCTTTCTCATATTCCAATATCAGAATGTGAAGCTTCCATAACACTGTTTATAATGGTGATGACATGTTTAACAAACCAGGAAGAAACCAGAAGTAACTTGCCACAACTTGTAATCAGTGGCTGATGCTCAGTGGTTAACACACAAATTGATTCTTTCCATAACCAGACTGTATAATCACTTTAAATGTGTAAACAGTCTATAATTATGAAACAATAAAACAAACGAGTGAATCAGAATATATTTTTAAGCATTTAAAAATATTATTATTATTAAAATTATGGGCAAGTTCACTTTTTAGCAACAGAGAAAATAATCATTTCTATTTAATTATTTTATCTTTGACATTTTTTATTCAATAAAATATTTCTGAAAATTTTTTTATTTTCAACTTCTTTTTTTGTTTTTTTAAAAAAGAAATAGCACAAAGAATACAATTTGACTTAGAATATTAAGAATAATCTGATACCAACTTTTGAGATTAAATTTGTGAATCACTAACAAAGAAATGGTGAATAATATGATAATGTATCATCAATCTCCATACAAAAGCAGCAATCTGAAATAAATANTACACTTTCTTAAAAGGGTGCCCAGAGAGGGCAAAAGAAGTAAATTGCCCTGGCCCTGAGGAATTAGGGACCCTATACAATGTTATTTCAATTACTTCCTTTACTGTACAGTAATATAATAATTTAATTTGCTGTAAGACCTCAATATACATTTTGCTCCTGTATGAAGAAATAAGTCAAACTTCATTCATCTAAGTAGTAATAAATAATATCAGTTTAGAAATCATGTTTATAATTATGTAAAAGTAGATTATAAAAAATATGTTTACAATTTATAAAAATTCTTAAATGACATAACAAACACATAAATGAAGAAAAGAAAATAATTTAAAAATTTCTAGATCAGTTCATTGAAAATGATTGATATTTTTAAATTATTGAACTTCATCCAATCTATTAAAAGTTAATGCATGAAATGATTAATTCATTGATTACTACTACTTACAGAATCTATTAGTTTTCTCATTGATATTAAGTATACAATGATGATGATGACAAACTGATTTTTGATATTTAATTAAAACTATATTATTTTTGTAAATTGAGCTATTTACTTCAAGTTACACATAAAAGAACTTTTACTTTCACTTAGATTGTATATATATATACAGTGGAACCTCGGTATACGACCTTAATCCGTTCATGATGTTTGGATTTATACTGAATAGGACATATACCAAACCAACCTTTCCCATAAGAAGTAATGAAATAATGTAAAAATGATTAATCCGTTCTCATGAAAAAAGTGGCTGGAATGAAACACCTCACTTTCCTGGCTAGTTCCTGCTTGATTTTTCATGAGATCAGCATGTATCTTTTTAGCTTTCTCGCAAATAATTGCTTCTGATATGATGTCTCCAGCACACTTTTTCAGTTATCCAAAACAAAAGCATTTTCTCAACATGATCTAATGTCTTCGATCTCTGTTTAGAAATTGATTTAACCCCTTTCGCAACGATAGCAGATTTAATAATGTTTTTATTTTTCACGATTGTTGATATCGTCATTCTCAGAATACGGTATGCAACAGTTAAAATCTCGAACACGCGTGACACCTTCATATTTCTCAATCTCTTTTTTCAGTTCCATTGTGATTCTAGTCATTTTTTTTTTTAGTTTTCTGTTGCTTCTCATTTGCCTTTTTGCAATTCATGTTTAATAAAAATAATAAAATTTTACTTACAAATTAAAATCAGAAAAAATTTAACAAAGTTATAAACTGTGGCACCACAAACGTCTAGTCTGGTCTAGTACACTGATAGTGCTACTTGTTTATAGATGGCGCGTATAATTGAATTAAGTTGTATACCGAGCAAAATTTGTTTCGTCCAAACAGGACGTATTCTGAATTGGACGTATTCTAAAGCAGACGTATACCGAGGTACCACTGCATATATATTCAATTTATTTTGAATTCTTTTTCTTCAGCAAATGCATTTATAATATGGAGTTGCTATACGTTACAAAAATTATCAAAATTTACAAAAGTTGAAGTAAAAAAGTACATACAAATTATCTGTAAAAATTTTTATAGAAATCTATTTTGAATTCCATATAGAATTTGAAATATTTATAAAAACAAAACAACATTTAAACTGAACTGATAAATAATTAAGAACATTTTTAATGCTAAGTTTATAGATGATATGCTAGTCTGCAGGTCAAAATTTGATTAGGGTACAATATAATCATAAGAGTAACTGTAAAACCAAATAAATAAATTTGTCTCAAAACAGGGTATTTTGTAATAAAAGGGTTTATTACACCTAGCAATGACATTAAGTACATAGATTAAATTAGTTTGTATAATACTGGACTGTAATGTTGCCTCCATCACAAAATAAAAAATAGAAATTAAAAATTAATTTGACCACAAAAGGTGCCTTATATGAAAATTTTCTAACATCTGCTCATTATATTTAACTTCAAAACATTTTAAAATTTTTGGATGCAATTTTTTACATGAAGCATAAAATAAACAAACAAACTCAATTTTAGAAAGATGTTGCAGCTATGGAGGAAAAAAAACCACCATATACACAACAACAACTAAAATGAAATTTATATTTACTAAGTTTAGCATGTTAGTATCATCAGTATTGTTAAACCTCAAAAAACTCCAACACTGCTTTTACATTTTAATTCAACAGTTCAAACATCTCAGATTCATTTAACATTACACAATATTCCAGAAGTATAGAGGAGGAACGTATTAAAACCATAAAAATACAGCAACTTATCTCTGTTTAATTTTTAACTTTCCACAACGAATTACATATTCATGTTTCCCACAACAGCATTCATCTTGGATTGACATGTGTTTACAATGTTTCCAGGCAAACAAACTGATTTTAGTTATCATTTTTTTTTTAGTTTTGTTATGGTAATGGAAGGGACATTTTACTAGGGATGTAGGAAACTGTTTATAAAATTTTTTAAAATATTCTCACATTAATAGCTTTACACACAGTGAAATTAACTTATTCTAAAATTTTATGAAACTGATTAATTTGATTTTTTTAAAATAAAGTTAGATAAAAATAAAGCTGACATTGAAAGATGGATTTGGGGATGTTAAATTTTACATCAAAATTTAAACTCTGTTAAAGTTGTTGTTATTATTTTAAATTCTATCCTTAAAGTGTTCCTTTAAAATAATTATTAACATAAAATCTGCTATATTTTAAACTCTATGATTGTTAAATGTCTAAAAAACAGATTATCTTTGGGACATGTTGTTTTACAGCAATCAAATTTTGACCTCTGCATCTATTTGAATACATTATGAAGAAAAACAAATTATGATCTGTCAATTTATGAAATATAGCACAAAATCAGTATCATATATAGTAATTTCTATATGTAGGCCTTATCAAAGTCTTAGTACACTTTCTTAAAAGGGTGCCCAGAGAGGGCAAAAGAAGTAAATTGCCCTGGCCCTGAGGAATTAGGGACCCTATACAATGTTATTTCAATTACTTCCTTTACTGTACAGTAATATAATAATTTAATTTGCTGTAAGACCTCAATATACATTTTGCTCCAGGCTGCCCCATTACCCCGTACGTTTCTATATCCAACAGTGAGAAAATGATGTTTTTAAATGGACCACTGAGTTTTCCATTGAGACTAATGACTGTCAGCACTGTTTCACTGTTGAGCTCAACAGTTTCAATGACCTGAAAGACCGTTGAGTATTCAACTAACTAACATGATGGCATTCATAAAACAAGTAAATTTCATGTATAGAAACTATCGATTTGCTCATGCTGTGGATGCTGTAATAGCAGACAGATTGATGAACAATCTGTATATGATACAACATATGATTGCATGATTATGTCGGATAATTTGGTCAATACTGAATTATTATTAAGCTTTTTTTCAGAAACAAACTACCTCCATGAATATGTCCAAAATTGATTATGACCAATATTTAGCCCTCTTTAAGTCTTCCTAATGATAATGATATATATAATCAAGAAATTCAAATTATTGAAGAAAGACCCAGTATAGAAGAAAATGATGGAGAAGGATTCATTTGAATAATCATTTTCATTATTTAGCAAAACAGTCACAGTTGTTTTCTTCTCCTTAATTAAGTCGGCCATCATGAAAAATGCCCTTTCAATGGAAACATTTATTTATTCTACAAAACATGACGTCAGATCGTTCAATGGAGAGACTCAATGGAGAACTCACTGGTGATATAAGTGTTGAATTTAGAAATGTACAGTCCATCTGAGTGGTCCTACTATCCCATAGAGACCTGGAAACAGTGTCATTTGAAGTATTATTTTTAAGATTAAGAAATTTCATTAGTGTTTCCAGTATTCAAATGATAATTACTTCATTTGCTAATTAAGAAATCATATTTTAAGAGATTGATTATTTTAATTACAAATATAAATAAAATAATAGCTTGATCCTATTATAATTGCATTTGATAAAACATCAAAAGCAATTTTCTTTAAATACTGGAGGAGGAAAAAAATCAAAACCTTATAAATTTCCAAAACAGCATCATGAAAATATAAGTTTAAAATTTCTTATTTTAATTAGAAAAATTTTAACTCTCAAATAAAATCTTTAATCTCTGTCTCAGATCCAACCATTTCAATTGGCAATTTCTTAAATCATTTTCAATGAACTGATCTATCTCACACAATTAAATCTATCCCTACTCTGAACAGTCTGCAACTAAACAGTTAACTCTCGATAAGCTGAATTTCATAAAATCAAAAGTCTTGCTAAGTTGAATTTTTAGTTGGTTGATTGGATTTGGAATTTTGTGGCAAAATAGGCCTAGGTACTGTTCACCAGTGTGCCAGATCTAGCGAGTTATGTTGCTGTATGCCCTTTTGGGTCTTTTAATACATGATAATCATTCTCCTTTATCTCCTAGAGTTTTGTATATAAGTTTATTGCCTTTAGATATGCCATTGTAGATTGAATTTGTCTGTTATTGTGCAGTATACTCCAAAGAGCTTGGTCATCTGAAGATATTTGTTGTCAAAGGTAGTGTTCTCTGGCTGTTTTGTACCAAGGGCACATTAGTAATATATGTTGGATGATAAGTGGAATGTGGCAAGTAAGCTGAATTTTTATTTTATCCCAATTTGACACCAATAGAGAGATGAAATGAATAGAGCTTAAGTCAATGATTTTGAGAGCACATTTAAATTACTTAAAACCTAAGACTTCATGAATTTATTTCATATCTGGCATTGTAGGCTGTGTGTTGTATTTCTAAAGAGATAAATTATATTAAAGTAAAATTAAGCAATTACACACACTTGAAGAAACATACAATTTTGCTCCTTTGTACGTATGTATATATACATACATACAAAAATATAAGAATTAATAAATATATAACATATTTACATCTAACTGTTCTTTCTGTATAAATATCTATGTTCTAATAAAAGTACTGATAAAGTTTTTTCCTACTCCTTCCACTTCAAGTTATCAAGAGTCAACTGTACTACTGATCTGAATAAAACAAAATAAGACAGCCATAAATTCAAAAATTTTTTGGAAAAAAACAGTTAAACACTGAAATAGAACTGGAGGTACAGTAGACCCATCTATAACACTGTTGATAATTCTGTTTTATATGAATTCCATGTTGTACAAGTCACTTAGACGTTACAATTACATATGCTGGGCTATGAACGGCTCACAAATTTGTAAAATCTACGTGACCCGTACAAGGTGGAATTCATATAAAATGGAAAAATCAACAGTGTTATAGGGGGGTCGACTGTACTATCTATTTCTTTCTCTCTTCCCATACATCCTTTTACAAAGTTACTTTTACTCTTTAGCAACAAAAAGACATCCAAGCCTCAATGTGAATAACTTCCTAGTTTTTTTTTTTTTTTTTTACAAACCTTACACTACCTTAATCTCTTCTCCAGACTTCTGTTAATATGGATTAATATGGAAAAAGAATGATATAACCACCTAAGACAGTATATCCCAGTATATCCTTAATTTGTCTCTCATCACTAACCAACTAGAGATACAATCCTAATAGATATAGTTTTGGCTTGAGAATAAATTTAATTTTTAATTTTTAAGTCAAAAGCAAGCTATCCAGAAGTATTTTTTTATTTTACTTTAGAAATTTTATTTTTGAAATTATATTTTTCTAGTTAGAAAAAAAAATTTTTGAAAGCATCTGTTAAAATATAGATATTTAACTTACAAAAACTGATGCATGTCCAAGCTTAATGAGTTCAAAAATAATGTTTAAAGAAATGAAGATGAATTTACAGATAATAATAAACAAAATTCTAAATTTGAATTTAAATTCTAAGAACAACCAAATAGAAACATAAAATAAAAGTTTCAGTAAATAATCAAAATTACAGTAAAATATATATGTAAAAAAATTGAAATCAAATTAGATAAATTTTTGTCAATTAACCTTTCAGGATGTGGTATTTTTTCCAACTTTATTTTAAAATATAATTATAGATTATAATATTCAAATTTTCATGTTGCACTAACTGCAACAAAAAATATTGTAGATTAAGTATTTACATATATCATGACATCATTGAATACTAAAGCATATGTACATAACAGTATCAGTCATTTCTCTATTATAACAGTTGTTGGGACACCAATGTCCAATGATAGCTATCAGTAAGAATGACAAAGAACAATAAAACAACTAACTATTCATGATTTCTCTGCATTCATCAACAATACAGAACTAAATTTAACATGGTTATGCTTGATTTTGGAAACAGGAAAAAACATTTGTGATTTCTCAAATGCTTGTGGACTGCTCATCATTTTAATATAAATATAACAGTAATTAAATAATATCATACTTGTTACAGTCACATCATATAATTTGGATTTAGATTCATTAAATTGTTTGCTTTTCTACAAAAAATTCTAAGTATTTAAAAAACCCTATAGTTTCTTATAAAATATTTAACTTTTAAAAACCTCTTCTACAACAGAAGACAATATAAAAAAAATTATTAATTATTTAAAATCTCAAAATTCTATGAATTTTCTAATTATAGTTTGTGATATTTTAGCCTAGGATTTATAATTTCATTTTGTGATATGTTGTTGGAAATTCTAATTCAATGAATCAAAACTAAACTTTTTGCTAGCTTTCTTCAAAAAATTTGGAAAATCATCAAATATGTAAATTTAACAAAAGCCTTATAAATTATTACTGAAACAAAAAACTTTAACATATTGATTATGAGAAAATAAATAATAATAAAATAAGCAAAACAATAAATAAAAATAAATCAAGCTTATAAAGAAGGCACATAATTTTTAATTCAAGTAATTACACACACAATTTTTAGAAAAATCAACTTTACATTTAAACTCACCAATTTAAATTGATGATGGTGAAAAGAGTGGTTCACAGATTCACTTACATAAAATCTGCTTCATTAATATAATCTCCTATTATTGAAAATAAATTTTACAAAGTGAAATGACAATATAAATTTTTTCTCGACAAGTGCAAAGTATATTTTTCATGCACATTAATTTTGAAATAATTTCAATTTTACTGACTTTACAAAGATAACTGTCAAACCACTTTATCCACAGAATATAACATAATAGTCAAAATACTTTAGATATTAAATTCATTAATAGATTTAATATTTAATTTAAACAACAATAATACATTACATAAAAATTTAGTAGTTTTAATTCATTGCAAAAATTTATTATTATTAAACAAACTTCAAATAAAATTATTTTTTGTTAAAAAAATATATTTAAATATAAAGTACAAAATTCCCTAATATTTTAAACCCAAATATTAAATGATTTTCATAAAAATATGTGAAGACATTTGATAATTCATATTTACTGAAAAAAATGTTAACATATATTACATAGGTTATTTCTTTAGTATCTTTGGAATATAAATAAGTACACAAAACCTAATAATTAAAGGTCGTTTACGAGTTCCAAATTATCATACAATTTTTTTCTCCCTACATTGCTATCACTCATCTCGCACAAGGCAAAAATTTTAAATACCAAGAAATTGTACTGTAAATGTCAAATTCAGGACCGTGGAGTCGGAGTTGTGGAGTTTTGGTGTTTTAGGAGAAGTCGTCAAAAAGTCCGCTGCCAACTCAGACTCCTTTTTACTTACCAACTTGTTATGTATATAAAATGGAAAAGTATTGTAATCGTGTCAAATTTGACCCTCCAAGTTTTTTTTTTTTTTTTTTGTAAATCTACATGTTTGAAGATTTCCCAAACCCCTCAAAAAAGTCAATAAAGGGGAAAAATTTGCACATGAATGTGTGTTAGCGTCTAATTTGTTTATTTTCTGTTCTGAGATATTAAACAATATCTCAGAATGGGTAAAGTTTAAGAAACGAAATGTGGCCCTGTAGCTTGTGTATAAAGGGGCATTAATACTATTAAATTTTGATTCTTAATTAAAGGTCAAGAGGGTGAAGACATAAAAGGGGTCATGTGTCATCTCTCTTAATATTTTACTCGTTATTAGCATTCAAAATTTAAGAAAATAAAATGAAACTCGTCTCTACCCTCAAAGTAAGTGTTTTGCCATTTTATAATAGTACAGTAAAACCCGTTAAGATGTTCTCGCTTAAGATGTTAGAATGTATATGGGGACACGATTTAGTTCAATCACTTTGATGCTTAATAACTAACTCATGTGTTAAACCATCTGACTCCAATTCTGACCACAGAAATTATTAGGCTTCAAACAGGGTGAACAAAATCATGCCCCCCCCACACAGTCTAACATCCACACATATAGGGAAAAAACCTCAAATCTTTTGCATATCTAGAAATTTCAAGGTGTCCCGAGTCCAAAAATGTAAAAATTTGGGAGGGGTAATTTTTTGACCGAGCGCTACACTTTTCCTCTGTTATATATATAACAGCTGGAAAAGTAAAAAATTATCGAATACATATTTATATATTACTTAGAGAAGCGTTTTAGCTTTGGAATAAAAAGTTTCTATGCTCTATCTTTATTAGAACTATTTATTGAATCTTTTATTCTGAGGTCACATGATGACATCAGAATTTCCGGGTCTCGGTAACAAGTCCACCCCTGGTCAGAGTCAGATGGTAAGGAAAAGTCAGAGTCTGCAGATTTTTACGCGACTCAACTGCCCTGGTCAAATTACTTGATATTTCAATCTAGTTAAGAATTGTGCTAATCCTGTTGTAATAATATAGACCACATCTTTCAGAACAAATACTGCTTTAAACATGTATATTTAAATTGATTTAAATATTGAGTGATCCTTAAAAACATGCTGACATTAATAGAGGTTGAAAGTTTTATAAAATTATAAGATGGTAGAAAAACCTGTAGACTTTTAGTGTTATGAATCTGAAATACTAAACGAGAAACAAAACTCAGTTATTCACATATGTAATTTCAGTAAAGAGAAAATTCCACAATGCAAATAGAGTAATTTTTAATAAAGCTGAAGCAGAAAAATTTGAAAATGCATAAAAATTTAAAAAATGATTTGTGTAAGTTGTAAAGTTATGTCTCACTTTGTTAAAGTTTTGAGCTAACAGTTTGAAATCAGTGGTCTTACTGTTCTGGAATTATCACTGTTATTTTGGCCACTTTACTTATATTTCTTAAAAAAGCAAGAAAGTAGTATGATTTGACTTCTTTTATGCTGCTTAATTAAGAATTCTTATTTATTTTCAATAAAAATCTTCACATATCTATGTGAATACATTTTTAAATTTAATTATAAACAGAATAACATTATAATCTTTAATGTTAAAAATCACTTTTATCTACTTTAAGGATTCATCAGTTAAACAATATTTGGACAGAATGATCAGTACAATTTCAAAAAACATGCTAGAAATTAAAAGTAAATTTTTAAAGTTGCATTCCAAAAGAAAAATTTTGTCACAATGTCAAGATTTCACATATTTATTGTTTTTTAAATGCATTTATTACTGTAGACAAGTGAAAATATTTTTAAGATATTCACAGAGACATGTTAAAATAATTTTACATATATTCACAGAGGTACAGTACATATTTAAGCATCTAAAGAAAGGTTGATTCTACCACGAGACTTGTTTCCTAATGTATAGAAAGGATGAAATGAAAACACATTTTTAAATTGTCTCTCAAACATTTTTGTAAACTTTCTAAGTGTATACTTATTGTCCTGGCCACTATCAATTATCAAAAATCTTAGAGGTGTTAACTAATCTGTTGGAAAGAAGGGTATTTGTTTAAATTTTTAATGTGTTCTGGTAGACATATATTAAAAATTGGAATAGATGTACACCTGGAAAATTAAAAAATATATCTTCTGTATATATTGATACATAGTGTGTATTTATATATACAGTGAAAACTGCTTAGGCGACCACCTGCATTTGACAGGTACCTATCAAAATGGGCAAAAATTTCTGGCACAAATAGTTTATGCATAGAGTCTTCATATAAGTTACCTGTATTAAATGACTACCGGTAAACGCGACCGCAGGCATTGATTTTTGATCCGAAACAACATACAACACCTGTAATAAGCGACCACTTTCGCGAATGTATCTGGGGCCGTATTCTGGTCACTGTCTCTGGTCTCTCGTAAGCCGGTCTCTGATTGGCTAATCCAAATGATTAGCCAATCAGAGACCGGCTTGCGAGAGATGAGAGACAGTGACCAGAATATGGCCCCTGGTCTAAACTATTGTAAGAACCCATCTCAACAACATTTCCGCCTCCTAATATAATGAATTAGTCTAAACTCTCGTTCGAACCCATCCTAGGCACTTCTCCCACCCTTGAAATTAGGTGCAGGTGTTAATAAATTAGTCTAGCAACAAAGGAAATTCATTTCAGTTTGTTGGAAAATGTCAGAAATGCAAAGTGCTGTTGTTAGAAGATCGTATTAAAGTTATCACAACAGCAATTAGCGGCGAAGTTTAACTGTGGGAAAACAAAATTTATTTTACCCTAGACCTACAGTATTTTCCTTGGGGGTGTAAAATATTGTACACGATACAATTAATCGGCTGATCTCATCGTTTGATAAAATCTATTTTTATTTATTTATTTTGAAGCTCATATACAGTACACGTGCGATAAATAGTTTCTGTATCAACCTACCTTATTTCCACGATATTTTTAGAAAAATAATATCCAAGTAATTTTCGCAGGCAAAATATTCAAAAAACAATAAACGCATTAATGCAAAAATCAGTTTTACTTCCTTTTTCAATTCCGCGATTGTAATAAAATCGTATAATGAGAAAAAATAATAAAATCGTTATTATTATTAATTAATAATTTTTCTTATTGTACTTAATTAATTAAGAAAATATTAAATATTAAAAAATACAGTATTTTTAAAGTTAAACTAAGATTAAACTAACGAAAACCAAAAGCAAAATGATGTAGAGATACAACGCGCTTGTATATCGATGGCGTAATACACGTAACTGAAGAGCGAATGAAAAGAACCGAGTCAAATTAATTAAGTTGGAAAAAAGAAAGTGTGCATTATAATTGAGAAAATGCAAGTATTGTATTAATCTTTAAAATAGTGGTGTTAAATCTGTCTTATAATATCATGACTACGCCTGTAAATCGGATTATCCGATAAGAATAAAATACAATACCAATATAGCCCTATTGTTGAAAAAATTTGCTTATTTTTGCTAGCCTGAAGTTTTGCTTAGTAGAAATGACTAAAAAGTGTGCAAAATACATACGGAAATATGGTATTACAGCATCATCTGTATTGGACAACTACCTGTCTAAAAGACCACTTTTTGAAGGAACCGTGGGTGGTCGCCATAGACAGGTTTTACTGTATATATATATTTTTTGAAGTTTTTTAGTTAGGCAGCCAGAAAAACTATCTAGGCAGTACACCTGGAAAAAGGGCCTGGGAAGAACACAGCTTATGAACTGAAACAGTACATAGCATCATACTGCTTTGTTGATGTTTGAAGAGTTATAAAATTTGAAACAATTTTAATATCAAAAGTCAAAAACCAAAGTAGTATTGACAATATTTTTTTTGAAATAAAATTATTCATGAGAAATTGATCAATATCAAGTTTTAGATTATCTGATAATCCAGTTGAAATTTACAGAACAAGACTTCAATGACATTTAACCTCTTGATTACACTTAACCAAAACATTAAGTTTTTTTATATTTGATAAAAGAAAAAATAATTTTCTCAACTTTGAAGATGTGCAGAACTGTGTGAATAAGAGAATTTTCCAATTTTAAATTCACATCAACCAGCTGCTTTTTAAACCATCTGAAAGTCAAATTTTTATAGTTCATCTCTAGTTAACTGCAAATTTAAAAATAAGCATTTTGTTGAAACTAAATGATTTTTCTGACAACTATTTTTCCAAGAGCCATTATATCCATTATGCCTTAACATAACACATTACTATTACTTTTCACCTGTAGCACTTGCATAAAAGAATACAATGTTGATGTTTTGAAATCTTAATTCCAAATGACTTCTCATCAAATTTAACAAGGTTTTGAAAGCAAAATTTCTTGCAGAAAAAAATTCAATCTTATCATTTCATCTCAAATCATGAATATGAAATGATAAACAATATTTAAGTTGATTTTTGGTGAATCACATTAGCCACATAATATATCCGTATGGCTACAAAAATGAAACTAAACAACTTTTATATGTTCAATTCTTTTGTAAACTTTTTAGTATGTGCATGAATCATGGATAAATCATCAAACAAAGAAATGTAGTCCTCTCATTGGAATCTTGTCCAAATCTTGTCCAGTACTAATTTCATAAAATTCAATTCTTCTACTTCTTCAATTTTGACTTCCAAGTCATTCATTTTCCTATAAAATTTCTATTTTCTTTTTAATGTTTGTTACTATTATTTTAAAAATTTCAAACTTAATATATCAGAACAATTGCTGTGATTTAAGACTTTCAAGTCAATTTAACATCAGTACTTTTTCAGTGCAACAGGTTTTGCTTAATAACTAAAATAATAGACTTGCACTACAAAACCTAAGCCTTACACATTTTACATGCAAACTCAAGTTAAGATAAGCATAAGAATTAAGATTAAGACCAAAATAATTAAAAAACAGAAAACTTTTGACATACAAAAATTGGCAATGAGACATGTTCAACAAAACCAAAGTCTCATTGCTAATTTATTTAAACAAAAATGATTTGTTAATCAAAATTGAGAAATTTAAAAATTAAACATCTAGAAAAGCTTAACACAGATGGATAAAACATTTAGGAACAGCTAATACCAGGCTGAATCTACTGACTGAACAAATGGTTATATCAATTAATGTAGGCTTCTGTTATTTACTGTAAAATTCCAAAACATTCATATTTCCACAAATGTACATACAGTAATACCCCAAACTTATGCGAGAGGTGGGATCGAGCGATAACCTCATAAGTCAGGGTATAATTTCGCAATTTGTGTAAAATCCAAGTCAGATGTATGTAAGCTAATAAATGTTCTCGTTAATCTTATCTCAACTTTTGATTCGTTCACGGTTACAAGAAATTACCACATAGAGTCTCTCAAGTCTCCTTAGATATAACAACACAAACAAATAACACAAAATAAACTGTAGCTATGCGTCGATTCCACGCGACACGTTCGAACATGTAAGCTGAACAATAGTGTGGGGGAGTGAGTAATCAAGAGTTGTGTGGTGCTCAAACAAAAGACGAATCAATAAGATTTGAAAATCATGTAACTCTGTGTTCACGTAAGTCAGGGTAGCGTAAGTCAAGATATTACTGTACTGTATTACTAAAATAATGCATGCAACTTTTTATAACAAACTGTTAATGTAAAACCAAGCATATGACTTGAGAAAATAATAACCAAGAAAATATGAATCATTTTAATTGTGGAGAAGTCAAATATTTCGACTGTTTTCATATTAATTAAATCTATTTTAGCAATTTACCTGAAGGATTTTTTGAAAATAATTCAAATGATCAACTAAGAGCAATAGTCGTCAACTTTCAAATATAAAATGCATTTGTCATGCATTAATAAAACTTGGCTATAAAAAATGTTCAATTTATGAAGAGTGGTTAATGTACAGTGGTTCACAAATCCCAATATTCAAAAAATACTTAAAATATTAATTATGTTTAAATAATTTAAATTTTTTATTTCATAAAATTTAAATAATTTTGAAGTTAAATAATGATTTTCAATTTCAATATTAACACTATATAATTATTTTTAGTCAAATACTTAAATTATTTAGGAGGAGAAGAACAAGCATCAAAAATGACAAATGAAATAAACTATGAATATTTCAATAAATTAACAGAAAATAATATTCAAATGATCATCTTATTTTAAAAATGTAGTTAAAAGGATACAAGAAACTGTCAATTGTTTAATAAAAATCTGACTGTGAACTTTAAAAAACAATAATAATTTAATTTATTGCACATAAATATCAATATAAATAATTCATTATATGATTATTTGAATATTAAAAATTAATGTTTAGGTTTTTCCCTATACATTTTAATTAATTACCTGAAGAATTAAATTTATTTAACATGCAATAAACTAATTTTCATTTCCACTTGTTTCAAAATTCTTAAAATTATCAATTTACTGTTACAGTTTTTGATGTTACAATGTAGTATTTAATTTAGATAAAATTATAAAGAAAAACTGAAACATTAAAATATTTTCAATAGTTAATTATTTAAAAAATGATATGATTTAAATAGGATTTAATATATACAAAATTATATTTGAAATATAATATAAATAAATTTTATGTTAGGATAGGAATTTAAAAGGATTTAATAATATACAAAATAGGATTTAATATATACAAAATTATATTTGAAATATAATATAAATAAATTTTATGTTTCATTTAATTTTGTAATATTTATTTATAGCAATTTTTTTACAATATTCATTACTAATTTTAATATAAGTGAAAAGTTTTAATTTTTCTTTCACTTGTTGAATTTAAATTTTACCATTCATTGATGATTAATCATGAACAGAAATTAGTTAAGAATAAGTATATCAATTTCTGACATTTTTAGAATTTTTCTGTTACAGGAAATGCTTTAAAATGGATGTGTCTAAAATTACTTGGCTAAAACTATCTTTTTGGCATATTATTTACAGTAAAGCATCAATTATCCGACCCCCGATTAACCGTCACATCATTTAACCAACCGTTCTAGTTGGCAAATTTCAAATGTCTGCTAGTGATGTGGCATTACAATATTTGGCTATATCTTGGCTACTTTAATATTATTTTTGCATGTTTTAGCTGGCAACAGGGTTCGATTATTAAAGGGCGACCAGTATTTAAACAAGACTTAATTTTCTAATTATGAGTGGTTGTTTGTTTTGTGAGCAATAAAATAATTTAAAAATAATTTTTAACGATACAATAGTGATGATTATTATTTTAAAAAAATTTGTTAGTCTTAACATCGATGAAAATTCAATGCGAAGTAGGTTAATAGCGATATACTAATATACTAATTACATGAGATATAATAATATACTATACTAATAATGTATTTTTTTCGGTTATCCGATTTTTTCAGTTATCCGACCAACCTGAGTCCCCAACTGAGTCTGATAATCAATGCTCTACTGTATTATGTTTTTAAATAATGTCACAATGAATAAATCTGTTTCAGTAAACTAAAAGATGCATCTAAACTTTAATAATACTTACAACGACGATCTCCTCTGTTTGAAAATCCACCTCTATCACGTCTTCTTGTGGCAACATCAACACGGATATTTTTACCTCCATAATGCTGAAATAATTTTAACTTTTAGAAGCTGTTTTTAATTCAGTTATATTTTAGATATACTATCTGAAATTATTACAAGTCATTCAAGTATTCATAATTATCTTCTTGCAACAAATTTTATTTAAATTTTTTAAATCAAAATATTTAGCTACATAAAAATAATCAATTTGTTATGAGAAACCTATCATACCCCAAAATAAAAAGATTATCTAATTATACAGTAAAACCTGTCTATGGCGACCACCCACGGTTCCTTCAAAAAGTGGTCTTTTAGACAGGTGGTGCTGTAATACCATATTCCCGTAAGTATTTTGCGCACTTTTTAGACATTTCTACTAAACAAAACTCGAGGGGAGTAAAAATAAGCGAATTTTTTCAACAATAGAGCTATATTGGTATTGTATTTTATTCTTATCGGATAACTTGATTTACAGGAATCATCATGATTTTTGTTAAGTTCAGTTGTAACATGTGTCAGGTGTGTGGATGTCAGCAAGTGGTGATGGACAGTCCACAGCTTTGTCACACGTGTCAGGTGGGTGAGGTAACAGTATCCCCAAGAATGTGAGGGAGATTGTCCCACCTAGAGAGGGAGAAATGGTGAGAGAGGGAGAACTTGTGCACTTCCCTTTGGGTGTGGGTAGAGTCAGTGCTGAGAGGAGTGCTGACTGCAGTACTGACTGGGGAGCTAACCAGTGGGTAGCTGTGTGGCTGGTCAGGAACCAGTATTGTAATTATCAAATAATTGTTGGATGCTGGAGTGTTGCTCGATTGTGGAGTACCAGAGAGTCACTCGCTGATTTGGAGACATTAAAGTGTAACTGTGTTGTTATTGTTAGAAAGGAAGTGTATACTGTGTTCTTTTAGACCGTGTAAATGGGAACATTTCATACCACCATCATCAAAACAACATTTTCATAAGACAGATTTAATACCAATATTTTGAAGATTAATACAATAGTCGTATTTTCTCGATTATAATGCACACTTTCTTTTTTCCGACTTAATTAATTCAACTCAGTTGTTTTTGTTCGCTCCTCAGTTACGCGTATTACGTCATTGATATACAAGTGCGTCGTATCTCTACATCACTTTGGTTTTGGTATTCGTTACTTTAATCTTATTTTAACATTAAAAATAATGTATTTTTTTAATATTTAATATTTTCTTAAGTACAATAAGAAAAATTATTAATTAATAATAAAACGATTTTATTATTTCTTCTCATTATACGATTTCATTACATTCCGTGATTGTCCGATTGTCATTGCAAAATCGAAAAAGGAAGATTGCCTGTAAAACTGACTTTTGCATTAATGCGTTTGTTGTTTTTTGAATATTTTGTGTGCAAAAATTACTTGAATATTGTTTTTCTAGAAATATCATGGAAATAAGATACATTGATACAGAAACTATTTATCGCACATGTACTGTATATGAGCTTCAAAATAAATAAATAAATAATTTTTATCATACGATGAGATCAGCTGATTAATTGTATCGTGTACAATATTTTATACCCCCAAGGAAAACACTGCAGGTCTACGGTAAAATCAATTTCGTTTTCCCACAGTTAAACTTCGCTGCTAATTGCTGTTGTGATAACTTTAAACACAATCTTCTAACAGCAGCACTTTTCATTTCTTTCGTTTTTCGGACAATTTTGGACAAACTGAAATGAATTTCCTTTGTTGCTAGACTAATTCATTAACACCTGCACCTAATTTCAAGGGTGGGAGTGCCCGAGGTGGGTTCGAATGAGAGTTTAGACCAGTGTTTCCTAATTTTTTTTTGTGATATGCCACACCTAAGCCTTTCTGAAGTTTTTATGCTCCCCTAACATATACAGCGGTTATATGGTTAATTTAAACTCTGGACAAGTCCATTTTTGAATTGCTCCTGTGGGGCGTGAGCCCAAAGTTGGGAAACACTGGTTTAGACTAATTCATTATATTAGGACGGGGGAAACATTAAACAATAGTTTAGACCATATATATTCGTGGAAGTGGTCGCTTATTACAGTTGGTCTATGTTGTTTCAGACCAAAAAAATCGATGCCCGCGGTTGTGTTATACAGGTGGTCGTTTAATACAGTTAACTTATACGAAGACTCTATGGATAAACTATTTGGTACAAGAAATTTTTGCCCATTTTGACAGGGGCTTGTCGAATGCAGGTGGGTCATCTAAGCAGTTTTCACTGTATATACTTTATAATTCCATAAATTTTTCTTACTGAAATGATGCACTGGAGTGCATCATTTCAGTAAGAAAAATTTATGGAATTACAACATATAACAAAATTCTATTGTTATTTCTATTCTATTGTTCTCTAACTTTAATTATCTGTAACTTGAAGTTTTTCCTATCCCATGGAGCTTTGAGTTAGAGAAAAGTTTCACTGTAGTTTGTTAAAATCAAAGGTTTACTACAAAACTATAATGCTAAATTATAAATGTGAAAATTCTGGTTTTGCTCATGTTTAAAAATAATTATTATTATTTTGACATTGAAATTTTAAAACTATGTTAAAGTTCTGAATTTATTATTTACTATTATTTTATTAAAAGTTAAAAAATTTTTTAAATTGAAAATCTAGTTTGATAGATTGCATTTTTGTTTTACCAAGTCTATTCATCAGCAGTGCCAATTGCAATAAAATAATTACATTACTGATTTATGGATTTACAGAATTTAATTCTATATTATTTTCTTTATTACAGTAGAGCCCCATAATTATCTGAGATAATATGGACCTAAGTTAACTCAAATAACCAAAGACTTAAATAAAACAGTTGGCTAAAGCCATTTCACATTAATAATAAATTTAATAAACATTTTTATACAGAGCATCGATTATCCGACCCCCAATTAACTGTCACATCAGTTAACTGACCGCTCTAGTCGGCAAATTTCAAATGTCCGCTAGTGATGTGGCATTACAATATTTAGCTATGTCTTGGCTACTTTAATATTATTTTTGTTAAATTTTTGAGTGTTTTAAATGGCATCGACGACTCGACCATTGAAGGGAGGCCAATATTTAAATGAGACTTAATTTTCTAATTATGAGTGGTTGTTTGTTTCATGAGCAATAAAATAATTTAAAAATAATTTTTAACGATACAATAGCGATGATTATTATTTTAGAAAAAAATTTGTTAGGCATCAATGAAAATTCAACGCAAAGTTGGTTAATAGTGATATACTAATAAACTAATTTCATGGGATTTACTAATATTCTAATATACTATACTAATAATGTATTTTTTTCCTTCTTTTCGGTTATCCAACCAACCTGAGTCCCCAATTGAGTCGGATAATCAATGCTCTACTGTATTTGTAAAGACACGGATAACACTTTTAAGCCTTTTTTATACCATAGGGAATTTAATCATATATAATAACAATTTTTACATCATTACATCCAATACACAGTTTTAAGAATAATTATTTTAGTTACAATTTAATATGCTGATTTGTCTCACATTGAAATTAAATGATAAAACGTAACAGAAACAAATCATTTTGTAATATATGTTATTTTAAAAACTTTCTTTTGTGAATTACAGTATAAGAAAAATAGTGTATGTAGATAATATGGAATATCAATTAATCAGGTTTCTACTGTACAATGAATTTACATAAAGATACTAATTAGTATGACTTCAAATACTAAGAGTAATTTTTCAGAGCTATCTTACTGGGAATCCTAATTATTTTTACATTGTGTAACCTTTTTTACTATTAATGCAATGAATTATTTTTATGAAATAGCCATGAAAGTTTTTATTCTAAGTTATTAATGAACTAATTATTATGTATTGTATAATATGAATATTGGTTTATTAGATAAATTAATAAGTAAAAATACTTACACTGCCATTCAATTCTAGAGCAGCTCTGAATGATTCCAAATCTTCAAACTCGACAAAACCAAAACCTGTAAAATTTAATCATCAGTATATTTCTTATAAAATTATCAAAACCATTCATGATTTCAATCTATAATGTTTGTAAAATTTTCAAAGTATAAAAATATTTTACACTTTATCAGTTATTGAACTTTTGTATCAATTTACATTAATTTTATTTAACACAGATTAAAGACATACATTTCCTTTTTTACTTCAGTTTTTTCAAACAAATGAAAAAAATTAAACAAGTATATGTCAATTTTAACTATGTAAAGCCAAAGAAGTTTAGTGGATTTCATGCTTTTTATGCATAAAATCCATTAATTATGCATAAAATCCAAAAGTATTATTCCAATGAAAAATCAACTTCCTGTACATTTCCTAGATATAAATTATCATGTAGATGTCCTTTACACAATTTATGATACCTTTTGAGGTAAAAATGATTTTTTTACACATCTTTAATTATAAATATATAAGCATATAAATGTCAGGTTTTTTTGTGTTGTAAGTCTTACATGTTAATGGTGTTTTTACATGTTTTAACCATGTTTTAGTGTACTTATGTGTTTTTGTGCTTTTTTTTATGCATACAATGTTTTTACACATTTTTTAATTTTCTTAGCTATCTTTTTTTACATGCTTACATTTATCCTCTTTACAGGTGTCAGGTTTTACAAGTTATGTTTTGTGAGGTGGAGATCAATAGCCAAATTACACTTTCTACTTGTCATGTAATAAATAATCAATCAGACATCATTACATATTTTATTAGATATAAATTATTATAAAGTAATTTATTATTTTTATTGAAATTTACCCAAGTTTAATAAATTGTAGAGTATATTCAATACTTCATTAAACTTTATTAAAAATATTTTAAGATAATTGAAAATTTACAAAAATAGGTAATTAGATTATTTTAGTAATAATAAACTATAGATTTAAAAATAATTTTCATATGACAATAACAAGCAGCATTATTAATCTAGTAGTCAAATATCTACGAAAATGTCTACAAATACAAAATTTTTTGAATTTTTGGTTCAAAATTTTTGGTATTATGAAAATTATAAATTTTCATAATACCAATAATCAATAACCTCATTAATAACTCAGAATAAAAAATAATACCAAACCCATATGATGAAATGTAGTTAATAATTCAAGTAGAAAGCACATGAAATCTCACATGAAAACTCAATATATACAATAGTTTTTTGTGAAAAAAAAAACATTTAAAAGAAATATAATTCTATATTCTTTCACATATTTATAATTTTTTTTTTATAAAACTCGTCTCAAACCTCAAAATTAAGCTTTTTTCATTTTATAATAGTACAGTAAAAACTAGTTAAGACGTTCTTGCAAGAGAAGTTTTTCTCTTAAGTTGTTCAAATTCTGCAGCATCATTATTTTGTCATAATCAGTGTCATCGAAAGATGTCACCAGACCAAGAAAAAATTTACACGAATTTTCTGAAAAGATAGCTAGCTAGTTAATCATGTCATATGAGAAGAATTTCTATTAAAAATATTCGCTGGTGCAGCTCATGTAAAAAAGTTATGTATATTGTTTATGAAAGCGCTGCTTATATACTGTTAAATAATTCACTAAAAATCTGTATCAATACTTATGAAAATATTACATACCACCAAACTAATTAGCCATCCAGAATTTCTAGTCTTACCATAAAAATATTAATTTAGACCACTATTTTAAATGACACATTTCTAATCAACTATTCTTGAAATGCAAAATATGACAGCATTTGCACAGCTTTGTCTATCAGGTAATTTAACTAGTGCAATAGTTTCACAAAGTTTAACAGACATTTTGTCAACACTTCAAAACTTTTTCATTCAATGTGTCAATTGATAGAGAATTCATCTTGAACTAATTTATAGTTAAAAGTTTAATATAACAGACTAATCATAATCAGATCACACACTGCAACAAGTTCAAAGACCAATTAATCAAAATAAGTTTTGATTGCTGAAGTATACCTTAAATTTTATACATTTGACAGCTGTTATAGTTAAAAGTTACTTTAGTAACAAAATCCATTGAAAAGTAACCTTTATTAACTTGTTTCAAAGACAACTCCAGTCCAGTCCTGCTTAAGTGATACTAACAGAAATGCTCAATATTACCTGGAAATTTGATTTAGAGTTTTTAAAAAAAGAATTTCACAGTTAAAATTTAATAGGTTGTTCTAAAGGAAAAATTTATATTTGAATATGGTTGTCAGAAAAACATTCCAATAAAAATCATGATTTTTGCTTTTGTTATTGTCATTCTATTTTTTGTTTTAGGAGGATTTTGACTTTCAGATTTCTGTCTTTGAGATGAAGTAGATAATAACTACTCTTATGGTGATTATCAACTTTTGGTCTTTTAAGACAAGTAGATTCCAAATTCAAATTTACTAGTTTAACATTTATACTTGCTGATGAAAACTCAAATGTCATCCTACATTTTCTTAACTAAATTCATATTTGTTTTAAGCTTATTGTTCCAATAAGATCTTGAGTTTAATAAACTCCAGGTTAGATGGAAACTGTTAGTAGTAGTTAATTTAAAAGTTTCTAGAATATTCCTTGAAAGTCTTTCTAAAATCAATATTCATTTCAATTGTTTTTGCAGACAGATTTCAATTGATAATTGGGTCTATCAATCAGACTGAGGCAAATAAACCCAAAGATTCAAGCTCAACATTACTGAAAACTCCATAAATAATGTTTTATGTTTACTAATAATGCACAGCTCAGTAATTCTCCAAAAGTATGGAATGATACAATATTATTGACCAGATAGGCAAGCCCACGTTAGATTAGTGGTGACTGATATTTTTCAATAAACAGTGGTTATTGACTTCCCCTGGAGAAGAAATAATCTAAAACTGTAAATTTTCCTAATTTTAAATCTAATATGCCATTTACAGCTGAATTCCAAATTGTTAAGTAGCCAACCAATCAGAACTTATAGAAAATGAACTGAATCTTGTAGGAATGTACCTCATAATATGCTATCGAGTAATTCTCCTATTCAAATGCAATAATCTTACTGATAACATAGAAATTCCCTTTATGAATTTAAAAAAAAAAACATTTTTTTTTATATTTAATATAATATTTTTGTCATTAACAGTAGGAAAAAGACTCATACACCACTTCAAGATAACACTCTTATCTGCTCAGGATCATCCTGACACTTCCTCCATCTTTCCCACTTTCTGCTCTTCCTCCTCTTTTAGCCTAAATCTTCAAGTAGGCTCTTATCTTTGCTGTGTGACCACATAGAGAGGAAACCTACTGCATATGAAAAAGTTAGTCTGTTCATCAAAAAATAGTCAACGAATCTCCTAGATGAGAAGATGATTCATGAAAAGTTTCATTGCATTTGCTCAAATCATGTATTATGGATGAGAAAACAAACTTCATTCTCTATGTAAGAAATATATTGTTTCACAAGATGCTTTAAACATTAGGTAAGTATATCATTTATATCAATATGTTACTCAGTACTGCATTATTTACAAATTGGATAGAATTTCCAGATGAAGCTTTTAACTGATAAAATTTTTTTTACATGAATCCAAGAAATATTCTCTGCTTGAAAACTAAAGGAAAATTTTTAAATAGTATACAAAATAATTTATAATAATTTTCAATTCAAATATTTTGGCTATATTTATATGTCATACCTTTAAATCTGTTGGTTTCTCTGTCACGAATCATACGAATTTCTCGTATCTATAAAATCAAATCATATTTTAAACCATAATTCAAGTAGTTACAATTTAAACACAAATTTATTAACAAAAATTATTTATGTACAACTGATCTCAAATTTAGAATTGTATAATTTTGACATTGTCTTGTAAGATGCAAGAAAATTTGAAATGTAGAAAAGGTTCAATCTGATGTCTTCAATTTTGTTAAACAACATATTCCTCTCTTAAATTTAAGAAGTGTATGAGTGAGTAATGAGAATTAGGCAATTTAGCATTAGCCAATTGAGACTTTTTAAAAATAAATGACACTGTGATCTTGCACTGGACATAATGGCTATAAGAAAATCAATTTTGATCTACTTCAAAGTTTTAGAATCATTAGTAAGTAAAAAAATTATTTAGTACAAGACAAGTTGTTAATTATTGTGATAAATTAGACATTATAGCATATGTAAGCAAGCTGATGTTATAAAGCTCATTTTTGTTAATAAATTTTTCTTAAAAAATTTCATCAATAAAATTAGTTTTTACAAAATCATTTCACATAAAAAAAAGAGCTTATTTTTAAGTAGTCATTTATCAAATTTAATGCAAATTGTTTTGGTTTCTTCTTCAATATACTGTTTTCCAAATCTATAACAATTTAGAACAACAAAATGTCAAACTATCATGGATTTAAAAGTTTTCATCTTAAATATTCACTAAAAAAAACTTAATTTGTCCAATGAGCAACAAGGTTGGTTTATGATTTATATTAAATCTGATAAACGACCGCATATAACAAAAATGCACAGTTTGATTATTTGACAATTAATAATACTTGTTAATAAACAAATACAGTGGTGCCTCGTATAACGTACGCTGTGAATAACGGACTTTGACCGTTACGTGACTCGAGCAACGGACTTTCCGTTCGGCAGTTACGTGAGACGAACAATGGACTTTCTTCGAACAAGTGCGAATGATGTTTCCACTTTTTTGCCGTTGCCAATGACAATCTGCTATTTTTATAATATATTATTATTAGTAGAATATATTATTAGTATATCTGAAGTACAGAGCTCCCGTTGAGATTCGGCTTGCTCCCTTGTTTATTACGTACATCACCTCAGTGCAGGGTATTTACATTTATTCAAGTGTTGTGCAAATCATGGCTTCTAAAAAAACAGAAAGGTGATTTCAATTGAAACAAGGCAAAGAAATCATCAGAAGGAATGAAAGTTGACAGAAACTTCCTTGTCAAATGGGGAGAGGTTCAGGAGTTTACCAACACTCACTATCCAAACATAGCTGAGACCAATAGTATCAACGATCTCTACAATGACACCCTTGCCCGTCATTTCCGACATGTGTTGAAGAAGAGAGAGAAACAGACCACCTTGGATATGTTTTTCAAGAAGACAGCTGCCAAAAAACAAAGGATGGAACAAGAGGAGTTGACCCTGCAAGCCCCAGTAGCCTCTCCTGACTCTGACTCCGATTAAAAAACAATAAAAAGAGATCTGCTGCAATATGTAAAAGTGTGTGTCTGTATGAATGTGTGATTAAAGTGTTTCTCCGCCCCCTCCTCACATCATCTGATTACTTGGCATAATTGGTGACTGCTCCATTTTCATTTTTTTATGGTACAGTACAGTTATTTTATGCTGCGGAACAAATTATATGTTTTAACATGTATTTCTATGGAAAAATGCGTTTCGTATAACAGATGTTTCACTTAACGGACGTGCACCTGGAACGGATTAAGTACGTTGTATGAGGCACCACTGTACTTTTGTTTGAAATTCTCAAGCAGGAATTAGAACTGGTGCACTCTAATGATTTGAATTCTATTAATACATAATATTGCCAGTCTTATATTAATTTATTTGTAGAATACTGATATAAGTGATCATAATCCACCCTATTTCCCATTAGTTCAGTATCAAGTTGAAGTTACATTTCTGGAAATAGTTTAATTAACCCCTTTAGTTCTTCGCCTGAGTTAACTCGGGCATGTTACATAGCCTTACATAAAACTCGGTCCTTTCAGCCCCCCCAAAAATGTTTTTTTTTTTTGAATTTTTGGAATGTTTTTTAAGTCTCCAAATTTTTTCAAAAATTTTTACCTGCGCAAAAAAATTTTATTGCAATTTTAATGAGCCTTTGATAAGGCTCGATTAAGGCTTAATTGTTTTTTAATGGGAGTTTTTTTATCAAATTTATTTCATGGTTCCTAAGTTGTAGCGCATGGATTTTCCTTCAGTAAAGTTATTTAAAGCTGCTTTCTGATGTCAAAAACCACCTCCAATAGTTTTTAATTTTTTTAATTAATAGATTTGATTATATACAGGTTTAATTAAGTCAGGGGGCTCGGAAATCACAATTAAAATTTGAATTTTTTAAAAATATTTAAAAATATACAGCCAGCTAGAACTCACCCTACTTTAAACCCTTGTCCTCCCGAGACTTCTATGAGAATGTCCCGGGAAATCAGACTCCAGCTGTGTTGAAGGTCATCCAGCTGTGTAAACAATGACTCATCAGTGTCAAATTTCGCAGAAAGGCAAGACAAAGGAAAATAAAGTTTGAAGCTTTTTCTTCAAAATCAACGCATTTCTTTCGTTTTTTCAGTTTTAAGTATTTTTTATGTTTAATTACATTAATATCAAAAATTGCTGGGAACTTAAGGTGTTAATTGTATATTATCAAGATGAAGAAAATTTCAACAGTCAATACAAAATTTATGAAAAAAAAAAATTGATATAGATAGAGCAAGAGAATACCATTTGTCTATAATCCAACAAATATTTATTATGTAGTGTAATTTAATTCTGAACTTAAATATCTTAAATATGTTTGGAGGGAACCAGATATGCCAACATTTCCAGAAAATTGAATTTTGAAATTACATAAAACCTTGCATCAATCACTTGATTAGATTACCATAACAGATAGATATTGTATATATCCACAAAAACAACTTTATTCTTCCAAAGACCTTTAACATGAAAAATGCAATGTATGTCTTGCTGTATCTTCACAACTTTCAAGAAATTTAACTGATTGTTAGTCTCAATCAGATTTAGCCAGTCTATATCCTGCAACTCAAAAATGATTTTCCTTTTGTTTTGCATGTAGGAATAATCCATTCCACATATTATGAACTCCTCCATGAAAACATGAGACCAAAAACATAGTAAATAAAACTAAACTTGTAGAACTGCTTCAACATGACTAGCAATTGGAAAGAAATAAGATCATTTGTAATAGTTGAAAAAAGAAATAATCTTTTTCCTTTTGAGTGTTTAGATATTTTATCATACAAACCAGCCAATAATCTCATAATTGTAATGAAATTCTGCACAGTTGTGAAATTATAATAAATGTGTTATTAAATAATTTTTATATCTTAATAATATACTTTAAACAATTTTAAAGAATTATATTTTTATCTAATTTTTACAAATCATGAACAGTAAATCAAAAATTTGTGCTAATTCAAAATTTGTTAGATTTATTTGGTATTTGCCTGATGAAATTCTTTTAAATATGAAGAATGATAGTTTGTAGAAAGAAATAAACTATTATTTTCTATGAAATATTGTTTTAGTTTATAACAACTTTCATTGATGAAAAGTTCATTATAGAAAATTATGACAATGTTAATGTAAAGGATCTGCTTCTCTAAATTTACAATGCATAAAACAATTCAATTTGTAGAACAAAGCAAAAATATAAAATCATCAAGTCACACTTTTCCAATGAATGAAGAATATATTTTTCTTTTACATAAAATTTTAGCAAAATATAAGTTGAGTCTGGATTAAGTGTCTTAAAAGAATAAAAATACAATAATTTGATATTGAATCTGCAATCAAAACTTATTTTTATTGTTGTACTTAAAATACATTTAGACAGCTACCTTATTACCTTAACAATAAGTTTCAATCTAATCTGATTTTGAATTCTGACTGTATTGGTTTGTAAAGTTTTTTTGATACAAAAGTTAAAAAAGTACTGTGTTTTCATGCATATGACTACAGGTTATCTGTTTTTAAAAATCAATTTGAAAGCAGTGCTTATTATATGCCATTTTTAATTTGCAATCATAAACTTGCACCTATGGAACAATGGCTACTCCTATACACACAGGATGTACAAAAGATGGATTATACAAAGGTTTTATTTTTATTCTAAAAACTTTATATGCAAGAAAATATGATGCATGTTGCACTCTTGCTCCTTTTCTCAAACATGGTCTTAAAATCAGATATTTTCTTCTCAAAACTGATTTCTAAGTAAATCTTGTATAAATTTATTCACCAAATTTAATTAATGATATGCTTAAAAATAGTAAATCTACAACAACTGTCGTATGAGATTGTGCTAATAGTTATAATTATTATAGCTGTTATTTAGCATGCTGTCATATGACAGTTGTAGATTTATTATAATGTATTGGGTTTAGTAAAGATGTTTTCTTTATTTTTTTGCTTAAAAATAGACAATGACATTTTTAGATAACCAACTGTTTAGTATTGCCCCTTTGTGGAAATTATTTGGTTTTGAAAAGAGTAAATCTTTAACTTTGATGTAAGAAACCTTTGTGAATGTGAGAGAGAAATAAGGAAAGAGCTACTGCTATACACTAATTAAATTTTTGAGAAGAAGACTACTACTGCAATTTCTGGAAGAGCTATTCAGAAGCAGATAGAGAGTAAGATGAGAATTAATATACAGGGTGTCCATAAAGTCTGTGTGCAATTTAAAAAATTTATAACTTAGTATTTGTGATAGAAAAAAATCTGTAAAAAGTATTTGAAAGCTTAATGTACTGTACCTAGTTTTAAGTAAAATTATTTACTAATGGATTGAATATTGAAGAGGTGGACTATTTTCCTGGCCTCCACGTTTGCCAGACTTCATTCCATTAATTTTTTTTATGGGGACATGTGAAAACAATAATGTATGCAACCAAACCTCAATCATTAGAAGACTTCAAAGCTAAAATAACTAATGTGATTTCAGGCATTACTGTAAATCAATTGGCAAATGCTTTCAGAGAACTAAAAAATCGTATTACCCTTTGTATTACTAATGATAGTGGACATGTGAAAACTTAATAAAATACAATAAAACCTCAATCATTAGAACACTTGAAGGTAAAATAACTAATGTGATTTCAGGCACTATTGTAAATCAATTGGCAAATGTTTTTAGAGAACTACAAAATCGTATTACCCTTTGTATTACTAATGATAGTGGACATATGAAAACTTAATAAAATACAATAAAAAAAAATTTATAAATTTTCTTACTTCTAATACATTCTATTGATACATATTTTCTCTATCACAAATGCTAATAAAGTTATAAATTTTTAAAATTGCATACAGACTTCATGGACACCTTGTATTTTATTCTGTAATGTGTTTGGTTCAAATCTAAAGAAAAATTTTTTAATTCTTATAGCTAAAAGTAAAGCTTAAAAAGTGTATACAGTGGAACCTCGCTTAATGAGCATTTCACATAACGAATAATTTGCATAATGAGCAAAACAAATAGTAAAAAAATTACTCACTTAATGCATGATGATTCACATAATGAGTGACAAGGAGAGAGGAAGTCCAGTATTGTGCACATGCTCCATCAGTCTGCGTTTAGCACTCGTTCCATTAGCACCTTAGTGTTGCTTGTGAACACAATTTTCCAAACTTGTGTTCACACATATTATGTATAAACATCAACCATCATAGTCCCATATAATAAACACACAAAATGATATGCCAAATTCTTGGGCTATATAAAGGCTATAATTAAATATTAGAAATTAAATAATTTGACTGGAGGTAGGCAGTTATGCTGCCATCTCATATTAAATTTAATGACCAATTCCAAATTAAATTTTAGAAATGTCTAAATTAAGATTTATTTATTTATAATTATTAAATTTAATATGAGATGGTAGCATAACTGCCTACTTCTAGTCAAATTATTTCATTTCTAATATTTAATTATAGCCCAAGAATTTGGCATATCGTTTAGTGTGTTTATCAGACATATTATATGTCATTTTTTTTGTTTTTGCCAATCAAATTCACATTCCAGGTTGGTTCATTTCACACTAGAAGAAATGATGATGATTCATGGTCTTTAACATTGTATAATTTTCTTTGAATAAATGTTATACATAAAATATTTGAGTATTTTTTCGGCATTATCGTATTTTACATTAATTTATATGGGAAAAATTGTTTTGCTTAATGAGTAAAATTCTGGAACAAATTATTCTTGTTAAGCAAGGTCTCACTGTGTGTGTATATATATATATATATATATATC